>NC_056732.1:533452985-533620485 GCF_019279795.1 Protopterus annectens | reverse complement strand
GAACTGTCCCACAGTTTGAGGAATGAATGAAAATGACAACATCAGATAAAGAAGTTATGTACTTACCATAACATTCCATCTGTGTTGTCCATTTTCATTCTTCCTCAACTACCCGACCCTCCTTCCTCCTGTCCATGTCTATGAGAGACCTGATGGATATGATCATAGGAACCACAGTTCCTGTTTGAGCGCTCCTGAACTTTGTTCTAGCTCTCTACGGTAAGTAGTACCTGCCTATATATATATATATATATATATATATATATATATATCTATATATGTATATATATATATATATATATATATATATATATATCTATATATTTATTTATAGAGAGAGAGAGAGGGATTCACTTCAAAAGACTGAAAGCCCAAAATCTTGAATTTCAAAAGACTGAGACCAAAATCTTGAAAGTTCAAAAGACTGAAAACTAAAAGTACTGAATCTCAGAATACTGAAAACACACAGGATACCAACATTTACTATATTCCAACAGAAGTAGATATAGAAACAAATGCAAGACAAACCATATTACTTTTATCCAAGTATAAGCAGGGGGCAAGCCCCCCTGCACCCCCTCACACCACCTGCTACTTAAATATATCAACTCCAGGATCGCACTTTACTACACTAACATGAGTTATGTTGTAGTATAGCAAGTTAAAAGGGAACATGACTAAGGTTACAACAGGCAGTCATGAAACAAGTAATGGTATGTTTGCCATTTTGTTCTGTGGAGTCTGATCATGGAGTTGATATATTTAAGTAGCAGAGAGTGTGGGGGTCTGCCCCCTGCTTATACTTGGAGAAGTAGTAAACATTTTATCTTTTATTTGTTTCTGTATGTAGTTGTGCTGGAATATAGTAAGTGTTGTTATCCTGTGTATTTTCAGTCTTCTGAAGTGAATACATACATATATATATATATATATATATATATATATATATATATATATATGGATTCGTATCACTTCACTGAAAGCCCATTTCACTGAGACCAAACCACCTAAAGTTCATTTAATCTAAAACTCATTTCACTGACAAGTAATACTCTAAGGCAAGTCAAAGGCATATGTCCTTTTCCTCACTGTAGTGCGATCTTGGTGTTACTATATATAGTTAGGGGGGTGTGGGGGGCATAGCCCCCACTTAATTTTGTTTTCTGTTGTCTGGTTTTGTTTTACATTATATGGTAAAGCTCAATTTTTAATCCATCAAATTGCTATCTAGTGAATGTGGACATAGTAGCCCTGCTAATTTTAATCCATCGAATTGCTATCTAGTTACACTGGATATAGCAGCCCTGTACACTAACATCCCTCACCAGGAAGGGATGGATTCCCTTAGACTGTACCTTTCCAAATACGCTGGTTTCTCAACTTCCAAAGTAAATACCATATGTGTGCTAGTGGATGTAGTTCTCCTCATCTTCTTCCACTTTAATCAAAAAATTTACCAGCAAGTGCTGGGAGTGGCAGTGGGGTCAAAAATGGCCCCAGCGTTCGCCAATTTAGTCCTATGTACTTGGGAACTAGAAACACTCATCCATTTACCTACCTTTCAGTCTGTTAAGCTTTACAGACTTTATATTGATGATATTTTCTTTGTTTTTGGGAGGGCACTGATACTGACTTGACAGTTTTCATCACTGAGATGACCAAGAGTTTAACGTTCCTTGATTTTACCATCTCCGGCCGTGGGTACCTCCATCAACTTTCTTGACACTGTCATAAGACTCAACCCTTCTATTAATCTGCTGGAATCTAGCATCCACCGAAAAACACCTAACGAAATAACTTTTTGGATTTTAATAGCCAGCACCCTTTATTTTTCAAAAAGAATGTTGTACACGGACAGTTTATCTGCTTATCCTGCATCATTAGCAAAGACGCCGAATTTGTGACTGAAACTTGTTTTCTCAAAAGCATGTTTCTGCCCAGAAACTATCCCAATGACCTTATTGAGTATGAACTATTAAGAGTCATTAGGGAAAGACACAATAAGCATAAGCTAATACTTATTTATGGCTTTACCAGCAAGGGCAGGAGTACTGATATTACTGACAGATTGAGCAGCTTTCCACTGCCCATCAGCAGAGACATGCAAGCCATACGTGAGATCATTTCCAGAAATTGGAACATTTTCTCCTGCCTTGACGACCTTAAAGCTATTTTAGGGAATTTCCCCTCTTTTACCTACAAGAGATCCACTCCTTTGAGGTCCAGTTTTGAAAATAAGGATTCTCCCTTCCTACTGGATGACACTCTCCCACAACCTGGACCCCCTGGTATGTTTACTTGCAGTCATCTTGTAGTGTGCCAGCACATTCTTTGTTGTAACTCCTACACCTTCTCTCATTGTAACTACAGAGATACTTTCAAACGACATTTTGACTGTCACTAGTTTACGCTGCTATCTGCAAAAGTTGCTCTTCGTTCTACATCGGAAGAACTAGCAGGAGACTTTCCGATAGAACCAAGGAACATTTAGCAGCTATAAGAAAAAAGAATAGCACCAACGCTCTCGTAACCACTGTGGCAAATGCTCTATCTTCTCAGGATTTCTCTTTTTTATCTTGGAAAAACTTGACTTGTTTTTCGGAGACTGCAATGCCTTGCTTGAGTTGAAAGAACTCAAGTGGCAACTTTTTCTGGTTGCTGACTCCGTTCCAGGACTCAATGAAAGCATCAGTATTAAGTGTGCTTTGCGATGGCTGTGTTAATCATTTGTATAAGGATGTTGTCATTTTATAGCAATCTTGTGTCTTTTACTGTTTTTTAATACTTATGAATTTTATTTAAACATCAACAGCTCCGTTTAACAGTACCTATTCTAGAACAGAATTTGGAGGAGTAATTTTTCTCTTTCTTATTGGTCAGCTGTTTTCCTTAGTAGAGATTGGCCTTGTCTCTTGACTGCTGATAACCAATGAATAGTCAGTTCCATTTTTTGAATGTTTATATTAGAGTGGTTTTATAGTGTACCATTTATTTTACTACATTATAATTTCTGAAGAAGTCCTCTTCTTCTTCTTCTGGCTTTTCCCGGTTAGGGGTCGCCACAGCGAATCACCTGTCCACTCATGATTGGCAGTGGAGTTTTACGGTGTCAAGTTGCCAGCCCGGCGCCCTACCTTCCACTGAAGGCACACACACACACTCACACCTAGGGCCAATTTGGAGTGTCCAATCCACCTATAGCATGTCTTTGGGATGTGGGAGGAAACCGGAGCACCTGGAGGAAACCCACGCGACCACAGGGAGGACATGCAGACTCCACACAGAAGGCACCCCAGCCGAGGATCAAACCGGAGAACCTCTTGGTATGAGGCGACAGTGCTAACCACTGCACCACCGTGGCCGCCCATTTCTGAAGATGTCCTAATGATCAATAAAGGATGAAAGCACTTAATCAGTTCAGCCTACGAGTGTTTATTGTTTCTCCGTTTAACAACTAAAAGTTCTTTAGTCATAGTTTTATTTCTTTGTTGAGCCTTTAGTTGGTTATTTATTGATATATATATATATATATATATATATATATTAGATATAGATACAGTTTGTAATATGTCTGCAGCAAACTTGATCTGAGGTAATTTGGGGGAATGAGGTATTATGGGTAGGTGAGGAGCTCAAGCTTCAAATCCTAAGCTCATAAAGCATTCGAGTCGGATCCGAGGGTAGGATCCGAAACCCACAGGTTGAGGAATAATAAAAATGTACAACACAGATGGAACATTATGGTAAGTAGATAACTTCTTTTTTTACAGAATGATTCCACCATCAGGAATACTAATATGGAGTAACGACATAGTAGGCTAGCAAAATCAAATGCTTGGATATACAATGTGCAGTTTCTCCTGTACACCTCCAAGATGCCACTTGTGGAAGGTGGAAACATTAAAGAGGATTAGAAGGAGATCCTAATGGATGCTATCCTATCGCTGTAATCCCAGATAATTCTAGTTTCAGTTGCTCAAAATTATGCAAGTAATGTGGTATTTATTGGATTGAGACAGGTTCATAGGTAGGTACTAGGCTATTGGCTCTAGGGCCTATATAAGCCTAGCCAAACGGTACCCTGGCTTTTGCCACTCAAGAAAATTATTTTCCTGTGCCTCTGTCAAGCAGAGCCACAGAAGTGATCCCGGGGTGAATTTCCTATCTCCCATCCAATCATCAATATTTTTTCTTGAAGAGTGCTAATGAGGAGCTTTGTTTGATATAGATAGGTAGTTTGTTCCAGAGTATGGGAAGTCTCTGGGGCAGGAATCTATCCCTCCAGCATGTTCTGTTTATTGTGGTGACAAGGTTTAAGTCCCTAGAGTGTATAGCTCGGAGGGATTGGGATTTCTTTAAGTGGAGCATGTCCAACAGCTCTGGGTTTGACATAGCTTTGTATGTTAGGCAGAGATCGCCTCTGAGTAGGCGATATGCAACAGAGTAAAGCTGCAGTTTTTTGAGACTGTCTGCGTAGGGCATCTGTTTGAGGCCAATAATCCTCTTTGTAAGGTATTTCTGTTGCCTTTCCAGTTGTTCTAGATGTCTTGTGATGTACATACCAAAAGGGGCGTTGTACTCCGTAATGGGTGTAATGAGTGATGAGTAGAGGGGAACAATGACCTCTTTTTTCCTGGATGAGAAACCTTTTGTGATGAGGTGTGCCATGTAGAAGGATTTCCTGACTATTGTAGTGATGTGATTATCAAAGGAGAGACTACTGTCCACCTGTGTCCCAAGGTCTCTTATTACACTTTTGGTGTTAAGTAGACTACCGCCTGTATGGTTGTTCATGGGTGCAGAGTTTTTACCAAAAGGGATGACGATGCACTTTTTGGCATTGAGCTTGAGACCATGGCTTTGACACCAGGCATCTGTCTCAGTGAGGCCCTTTTGTAGGATGTCCACATCATTGGGAGTTTTGATTATGGCTCCTAGGTTGCAGTCATCTGCGAACTTTGTTAGCCAAAGACCTTCTGTGTTAGCCTGTACTTCAGAGAAGTAGATACCAAACAGGAGAGGACCTAGGACTGAACCCTGTGGTACTTCACTTGTCACTGGTCTGAAGTTGGATTTAGAGTCTGCTACTTTCACAGTGTGGGTTCTGTCAGTGAGCCAGTTGGCAACCCAGCTTGTAACATAGGGATTTATACCTAGTTTAGTGAGTTTATCTATAATTCCAGAGTGGGGGATGGTGTCGAAAGCCTTGGCAAGATCTAGATAGGCTGTGTGAACCACCTTATCCTCATCTACGGCTTTGGTGACTACTTCAAAGAAGTCTATCAGGCTTAGGAGACATGATCTTCCTTTTACAAACCCAAATTGGGTAGGGTCCAGAGTTTGGAAATTACCAATGTCATTGTTTATAAGTTCCATGATGATACGTTCCATAGCCTTGCAGACCAGGCTCGTCAGGTTAATGGGACAGTAGTTCCCATGTTCCGTGGTGGCTCCCCTTTTGTGGAGTGGGATAACCGTTGCTGTGTGCCATTCAGTGGGCACAAAGCCAGAGGTGAGGCTATGATTGAACATGGTATTTAGGTGGGGTGCCAGTTCGTTCTGTAATTCATGTAGAACGTAGCCTGGGATGCTGTCAGGTCCCATGAATGCTGTGTTCTTGGCTTTGGAGAGTGTGTTTTTTACCTGTGCAGCCATGATTACAGGAACTTTGCATTCTTCCAGTATAGAGGTGGGCCCTTTAGGGGATGAGAGAGGGTTAAAGTTAACACTGAACCTATCTGCCAGGATGTTGGCAATATCAGTTGGTTCTGTATATTTAGTGTCATTGTGCTGTAACTCAGAGCAGATCTGATATTGCCATTGAGATTCTTGACATAGCTATAGAATGCTTTGTGGTTGTCTTTAGAATCAGTGGTGATTTTGTTTTCGTAACTAGCTTTGGAGGATTTTATGAGGGATTTCAGCTTCTTAATGAGGCTGACCACAGAGTTCCTCCAATCATGGGATTTTACTCTTTTTTGCAACAGTTTCTTTCTTTTGTTGCAGAGCTAGTTTATGGCAGGGGACCACCAGATTGGCTTCCTTTTTTTGGAGGATAGCATCTTGGTTCTGTTAGTGATTGCATGATCTATGCACTCGTGTAAGTGCTTATAAAGTGCAATTGTATAGGATTCAGCAGTCGTACCTCTATTGTCCGTCAGCATGGGTATAGTGAAGTTTGCCACTGCTGTCTTAAGAAGCGTGAAGCTGGCTTTGAAGAAATTTTTTTTATGGTGATTTCCCTAATGGGGGGTGGGATGTGGATGTCTAGGGTGATTTGCTTGTGGTCGGATCTGACCAACGAGGAACTGACCTCTGGTGTGGAACACTGGTTGCCTATGTTGGTAATGACCAGGTCTAGGATATTGCTGCCCCTGGTGGGGGTGTGGATAAGTTGATCCAAGGCATTGGAATTATGAATTTCAGAAAATGTTAAGCACAAGAGTTGGTACATGAGTAGTTTTCCCAGTTAATGGTGGGGTAGTTGAAATCTCCCATTATGAGGGTGTTAGGTTGTACCCTAATATTTTCCAGTGTATCAAGAAATGAGGAGTGGGAATCCTGGGGCATGGTGGGGGATCTGTAGCAAGCTACAATTTGGATTGCAGTCTTGCCCAGAGTTAGTTGCACTTGGATAATCTCGGATGCATTATGCTGAGCAACTAGCCTGGAGGTGTGGATATCCTTAATGAATATGGACACGCCTCTGCCTTTAGTGCTTCGGTCCAGGTTAGGTGGCCAAAAGGTGTGATATGAATTATAGCCTGGTAATGCAGGGGTGCTGTCTGGAGCCTTGAACCAGGTCTCTGTCACTGCACAGATGTTGATGTTCTCCATTTTAAGGAGTGCCTCGAGTGAGTGCATTTTGAGGTTTAGACTTTTAGCATTAAGTAGCATTACCCTCAGATTTTGCTTGCTTGTACCTGTTACAGTGGTGAATTTGACATTTGAATCTTGCCTAAAAAAGGCACTATAGCGTTGGCAAGAGCCTTAGCCAGTATCCAGAATCCCAAGGGCGACAGGTGCAGGCCATCGCTGGCAAAGCATCATGGTTTGTCAATCATGTCATCCCAGGCAGACAGATACTGGATCCCCTTAGTGCAGAGACTAAAAGGGCAGAAAATGGAATGAGTAATTAATGTTGCTATATTAAGAAAATTGTTGCCATACCCTTGGACATAGTTTATTTTGCATTGGTTCATACCTTTCAGAATGCAAACACAAATATCAGGAAATCTAAATGTATAAATTGATATGCGTTACTGTGTCTTTTTTATTGAGATGTACGTATCTTTATTACTTACACATCTAAGAAAACTCCTCTCAACATCCTGGCTCTGTAGCTGCACATCTCCAGGATAAGTATAACATCTTTGCTTCTTCCTCTTCTTCTGCTATACCTCTGCCCTGCTCTACTCTATTACCAACTGTCACTCTGTCTTCATCCACCCCACCTGCTACCTATGCCTCTCTTAACTGTTTTACTACTCATTTCATTTATATCTCATAATTAAATCAACTTTTTGCTTTCCACCAATCATAATTCTATGTACTGCTGTAGTCTTAGATTCAAATGAAAACCAAAGAACAAATGGCCACATTCATGCATTTCTAGTTGTTGCTGTATATATGTGCACAGCATGAATTCTAAGCCATATTCAAAAAGGCAGACACATTCTATGTACTCCTCTAATGTTATACTTCTTTGGAAATCAAAAAAACAAATGACCACTGTAATATGTTTTGTCTTGTTGCTATCAAACAGATATACACACCATGCCTCCATTCCCCTACATTGCAAAAGATGGCACCCTATATATTTGCGTGATATTCACTTGTGGGGAAAACAAATAAAGATCACAGTAATTCTTTCTGTTGTGTCACTCTGAGAAAGTATGCTGCCCATAGACAAGTTGTAGCAACCTTTTGTGCACACTTCTGAGATTTTATTGTGAGGATACCTAAAGAAATAATGACCACCCTGTCCCTTGCTAACATCCGCACAACATATAGTACACCTACTGCAAATGGCTGATTTTAAATTTGGTGGGGTTCAGGGCAGAGATGCATCATAGTTAACATGTGCCAAAACCCCTTCTGTAGCTTGAGGACCTGAAGCTTTGAGGGTCACGTTGTACTTCAGTGCAGTTTACAACTTTTTTTTATGATTACTATTTAACTGTTCTTTTAACCAGTGCTTCGTGTCTCTGCCCAAGTAGCTGACACACACACACACACACACACACACACACACACACACACACACACACACACACACACACACACACACTTTGAGATTTGATTGATATACAAACACACATACACACCTGGGAAAGGCTGGCACAGGTTTACTAGCTATGCCCCCTTCTGCCCAGACTATAAGGTAGTACCAGCTGCCACCAGCCACCCTACTTATCAGCTACTATAAGGCCTTTACAAAGGGTGCCCAATCCTACTGTGTAATGTTACTATTAATCCAAATGGTAGTTTTGACCAAGACTTGCAAGGCTATTTGAGAGTGGCCTGTACAGTGTCACCAAATACATATGCAAGTACTCTAAGAGATTAAATATGTCTCACAAATATCAGCCACGATGATAGGTTTAAATATATTTAATAATACATAATAAAAGAACAAGACAATTCTCAGAAAATAAGCACAGTTACTTCAGAGTTCAAAATCAAAGGAAATATTTAAAAACACCATTGCAGGACAGTCTCAAATAAATACAGAAAACATCTAAACTAATCTTGACTATATTCTTACCTATATTGAGATAGTATGCCCTAAGTTTTACTTACAGACAACACACAGGCAGAAGGGCTGCGTGGATGTTTCTAGGTCCAAGACAAGATACAAAATGCATAGTTTCTCTCTGAGAGAGTTCTTAAATTAATATCAGACATAATTGCAGGGTTAGCCTGGATGACATCACGTTTTGTCACTTGACTTCAGTTCCCTGGGTAAAACAGAAACTAATAGAATTTTAACATTTCTGTGTGAGAAGTGCATATCTGTCTCAGAAGTTTGCAGAACTTGGAAGTCGTTATGCAATAAAACACTTTTACATTTGAAACCTGGTAATTATTTCTGTTTCAAGACAATACAAAAACTTCTAGCTCTAGACATTGTGTCTGCTATTGAACTGAAACAGAGACATAACACAAGAGTAAAACACTTTAATTTCAACTTATTTTCTTGAAGTTTTGCAAGTTAACTCTATATGTTCCAGCTTCAACTATTAAAACATACATTTGCGCAGGTATATAGTTTATATTCATTTCTATTCTTTTCCAGTAGGGTACACTGTGGACACATCTTTGAAGCTCAGTATTGTGCAATCCCTGTTCAACATGCACTTCTGTACCAGTAGTTTAATACACACATAACATATAGTTATCTTGCATTTGTAAGACAAGCATATTAATCATGCTGATATTCACAAATGACATATGATTATTTACAAAATTCCAGATAGCTGGGCTGGCAATGTTACATTTCTCCCCTCCCCAAAAGTTCAAGCTAGTTTTTCAAGTGCTCCTTGAGAAACATTGCTTGAGAGGGTTAAGCCTATCTGGGAATACCTTACCCCATTCCCTTTCTTGAGACCGCATCTGCATTGGCATTGCTAACGCCACTGAGGTTCTGCACTGTCATATCATATACTTGCAACCCTAGGCTTCACCTTAGTAACTTGTTATTTTGCTGGCTGACTCAATGTAGCCACGTTAAGGGATTGCGGTCTGTAACTACAGTGAATTTCCTTCCATACAGATAAGGCTAAAGTTTTTGCAGTGCCTATACTATGGCTAGGCATTCCTTTTTTACAGCTGCATAGCATTCCTCCCTTTGCTGGAACCTACAACTGAGATATTCCACTGGGTGCTGTTCTCCCTCTGAAGAAACTTGGCTAAGTACAGCCTCCACCCTATGGTTTGAAGCATCCACCTACACAACAAATTCTTTGCTGTAATCTGGACTGGCTAACACAGGGGGTCCTTCCAAAGCTCCTTTAAGTTTTTGGAATCCCTGCTCACATGCTGGGGTCCACACTACCTTATCTGACCTGTTTTTCCTTGTCAGGTCTGTGAGGGGGGTAGCTATAGTACTATAATTGGGGACAAACTTTCTGTAGTACCCCGCTGTCCCAAAGAATACCCTCACCTGCTTTTTGGTAACAGAGGCAGGCCATGCCTGAATGGCTTCCACTTTGGCAGGTTCTGGACTGATCTTACCACTCCCCACTCTATGTTCCAGGTAGGAGACTTCTGCCGTTCCCAACTGACATTTGCTGGGCTTAATGGTCAACCTGGCCCTCTGTAGTCTGCCCATCACCTCCCTGACATGTTGAAGGTGCTCTTGCTATGAATGGCTGGAGATGAAAATATCATCTAAGTAAGCAAGGGCAAAATCTTCTTCTCCTGCTAGGGTACAATCTTTTCAGCCTCTGGGAGGTTGCTGCGGCATTTTTCATCCCAAAGGGCATTTTCGTGAACTCATAAAAGCCGAAAGGAGTCACAAAGGCTGACCTGTCTGTAGCACTGGGAGTCAAGGGCACCTTCCAGTAACCCTTGGTAAGATCAACAGTGGTAAGATACTTAGTCCCACCCAGCTGCTCTAGGGCTCCATCTGTCGTAGGCATGGGGTAAGCATCTGACTCTGTGTGACTATTTAATTTCCTGTAATCCACACAGAACCTGGTTCTGCCATCCCGCTTTGGTACCAACACCACTAGGGAGGCTCAGGGACTGCCGGACTTCTGAATTACCCCTAGTTCCAGCATTTCCTGTATCTTCTCCCTCAGAGTCTGTTTGAACCTCTCAGGCACCCTATAAGGGGCCTGCCTAATAGGCCTTTGAGGTCCTGTATCCACATGGTGCTGCAGCAGGTGGGTGCTCCCTGGTTTCCTGGTGAACATGCCCCCAAACTCCTGTAACACTGCTTGGATTTCTCGGACCTGTGTAGGCGATAGCTGCTGGGACATTGCTACCCCTTCCACTGAGGTGTCAGTCTGAGCCTCACTGAGGAAATCAGTCAGCAGATCCCCCTCAGACTCCTCCTGCCATCCACTGCAAATACTCAGCACAAGGGCCTTTCTGTCATGGTAAGGTTTCATCATGTTAACATGGTACAGTTTGTGCCCCTGCCTCCTGCCTAGGAGTTCTACCATGTAGTTAACATCACTGATCTTCCTTACCACCTTGTAGGTTCTCTCCCAGGCTGCCTGCAGTTTGTTGTGTCTGACAGGAATGAGAACCATTACCTGCTGCCCTACAGCATACTCTCTAGCTCGATCATGCCTGTCATACCAGACCTTGTGCTTCTGCCAGATTCTCCTGAGCCAAGCCCTTGAGTTCTCTGAGCCTTGTCCCGAGGTTTAGGACATGTACCACAACAGACTCCTTGTGGGATTCACACTCACCCTCCCACTCATCTCGAATCATATCTAGAGGTCCCCTCACCCTATGCCCATACAACAACTGAAAGGGTGAAAAACCTGTGGATTCCTGGGGAACCTGTCTGTAAGCAAATAACAGATGGGGCAAATATTTGTCCCACTCCCTCTTAAACTGGTCTGCAAATACCCATAGCATTGTCTTGAGTGTAGAGTTTAACCTCTCAAAAAGACCATTAGTCTGGGGATGGTAGGGGGTGGTGCTTAGGTACTTCACCCCACAGTGCTTCCACAGACAAGCCAGCAGGTCTGACATGAAATTGGCACGTCTGTCAGTCAGTATTTCTTTTGGAAAACATACCCTGCTGAAACTTTCTAACAAAGCATTTTACACCTTTTCTGCCTCAGTGGAGGACAGAACCACTGTCTCAGGGTATCTGGTAGCATAATCTACTACCACTAGGCTATACCTTTTTCTCTGTGGAACTTGGGGTACTCAGAGGCATCACAATATCCATAGCTACCCACTGAAATGGCTCCTCAGTCACAGGCAAAGGCATCAAAGGAGTTTTCACTTTGTCTCCTGCCTCTCCTACCTTTTGGCACTGCTTACAGGTCCTACAGTACCCTGTTACATCTCTGGAAATCCCAGGCCAATAAAAGTTCTGCATAATACGTCTCTTTGTATGTTTCATGCCCATATGACCTGCAAAGGCAATATCATGGGCTATGGCTCGAAGTGCCAGATGGCAGGCTCTGGGCACTACCAACTGCTGTATTCTCTCATCGTCTAGCCCCCCACTCAGGGGGCCACTCTCTATACTATAACCCTTTGTCCCAGTATACAGATTCCCCTTCCTTTGAGAATCAGGTGCCTCACTAGCTACCTCCGTCAGGCCTTGTAATGTAGGGTCTGAGAGATGAGACTGTCTCAACTCTCTCTTTGTAACCCTTCCCAGCTCCCCTTCCACAGAAAGTCTGGTATCCTCTGACAATGGTGCCTCACTGTCAGCCTGGTTACTACTACTACTCACCTCTGCCCTTGAAGTCACTCTTTCCAAAGGAACATCAGTACCCACAAGCAGCTGTGGCTCACCTTCAGTCTCACTGCTACAGGGTAGCTCCCTCCTGAAGTAACCACTTCACCAGTACTGGCTGCAAGGGTGCGGTCTGTCTGGGTCTCCCCTAGGCTACCAGATCCACATGCTTGTGTCCAAGCCTGACTGTGTGTAACTGCATGCATACATGGTACTGCATTATCAAAATCATTCCCTATCAGGACATCTGCAGGGTTATCCTCAAACATACTTACATGCTAGCTTCCTTTTCCACCCTCCCAGTGAAGGTGAACCCTAGCCAAAGGTATTTGGAATGGGGTTCCTCCTAAAGCTCTGACTGGAGTAACTGCCCAAGTAAGTAGTGCTCCTCTGTAACCATTGCAGGCTTCACAATGGTTAGGTTAGAGGCTGTCTCTCTCTTAGCCCCTTTCCCATTCACTAAGATAAGATATAACCTCTTGTAGTAGTTTGGTACCCTTGATGTCTTGAGACAACCTAATGCTGGTATTTGTCATTCCCACTTACTGGCTCTTCCACCTTTTGTTCCCCATCTTGCCCCCATGGACATTTGTATACTACATGGCCCCACTGGTTGCATTTAAAACATTTAATCCTTGGTTCTGGATGTGTACCTGGACTAGTGGACTCTGTTGGAGCAGTCTGGGCTGCCCACCTTAGGTTCCCTTAGACCCGTGAGCAGCATTGGGTGTCCCTTTCCTGTGCAATGATGCCCAGCTTACAAGGTGTAGGTCTCCCTTCTTCCCCAACTCATTTGCAGTATTGTATTGTCTGTTAGCTAGCCAGATTCTCATGTCCTCGGGCAAAGTGCTAAGGACTTGTTACCTCACCAAAAGGTCTTCCAGCCCTTTAAAAGCAGTGACCTGACATCTACTCACCCACGTATGAAAATAAGTGCTTAGTTCAGTAATATATTCACACACACTTTCATCTGCCTTGCACCTATGCTCACAAAACTTTTTCCTGTAAGCTTCAGGTGTTAACTTAAAACATCATAGCAAACAGTTCTTTACAATATTATAATTTAAACAATCAGTATCAGACAGTTTAGAAAAACACTTACAGCTTTACCATGAAGTAAGGGGGTCAGGAACTGTACCCAGAGACCTTGTTCAACATTATACCCTCTCAAACATATGAATGAAACTATCAAAATTACCCCCCTATGTAAATTGCGGAAGACATTTACTGACTTTTGTTGCTTCTGGAGTTTGGTTATTCCCTTCTCCATTACCTCCATGACTCTGGTGAAGAGTCAGCATCTCCTTTTCATTTTGGCTCTGCCTGTCCTTCTACTCAGCCCCCAGCCATTGCAGTTTCTCATTTTCCTCAGCCTCAAGGTGTCTCAGTTTCTCTGTTGCTTCTATTTCCAAATGCTTGGCCTCCAGCTTAAGTCTCTTATTCCTGATGGATTTTTAAGTCCTCTGTGGAAAGGTTGAGCTGTCCATTTTCTGAGAGTTGTACATCTCCACACCAGTCTGATTGCCCTCCTGTTTGCTATTCTTTGATGCAGCTGTGACTAAAGCTGCAATCATGTCTGCTTTAGTCAGGTTGGCAAGCACCAATACTTTAGCCAGGCACATTTCAGCCAACTCCTCCTTGTCAGCTTGCTATTCTCCTCTGCTGACATGCTTGCCTGCTCTCCCTGAATAGCTAAACTAACAAAAAATAAAACAGATATGAACGCTGAATGTTCACTGCATGTCTGATTGAGAGTACAAACACCTTCATTGACCACTATACATAGGCTACAGGAATTCAATATCCACACCACTACAAGCCAATTAATATGTGATGTGGCTAACTCACCACTGTCAACCAATTAATATGTGATGTGGATATCCCACCACTGGGATGAAGACAGCCTGCTTGTTTCCTGTCTGTTATGGATATAGTCTTCTTGTCACTGATTAGTTTATAATTCTCCCACTATTCTTTTTGCTTATATACAGGTCTGCCAAGTCAGGAACATTTCAGTGAGTGCACTGATGTGATGTAGAGGGCGTGGCCTCTACACCTATGAATACAGGCATACTTTCATATTCTTCTTCTCCTTCCTCTAAAAAAGGCCACTCGTGAGCATGACTTCTGCTTAGTTTTGGCAGTTGATTTGCTTTTACATCAGTAATGTCTTCACAGAGTATCTAACTCTGTTCACCCCCTTTATGATGTCCACAGTACCTTGAACTGAGGGAAGGCTTGGCCAGTTATTACATTGTGTGTTAAATAAGGTACCTGAGCTACAGAATATAGTTCTATATCCAACAAGGTTTGAATTTCTACACACCTTATAGAATAAACGTTCCTGTCCCCATGGGCACATATTAATTCCACTTCCCTCATATCACTTGTTTGATGTCTACAGACCCATGGTTCGTTAATAAGTATGACCATATTCCAGAATCTAGCAGTGCATTTAATTCTTTCTTGCGCACTAATGCTATACATTTGGCAAATTTGGTCGCACAAAGATACTATTCTGATTGTTCTACTATTGGTTCATTTTCATTAACGGCATGCTGGTTAGAAACATTTTTGTTAGGAACAGCATTCCTGTTATTTTAGGAATGTGTCTCTTCTTCCACATCTGAAACATACTGTTTCAATTACTCGTAGTTTTTGCTGGTTTACAGACATCTGCACAAGCATAATTACAGGCTTAGGTCGATCAAGTCTAAACAATGTTTCATTAGGAAGTGGCCATTCTAACACTCTGAAAAGGCTATTTTTTGCAAATTAAGTAGCTGCACTTTTTAATTTTTTAACTGCAAAAATGTCTACATTTTACTTTTACTGTTACTTCTGGTTCTGACAACTAGTTTTAAATATGCTTTAATTAGATATTTTTGATCTGACCATTTTACTTCAGTAAATGTTAAGTTATACAATTGTATTGATTGTGTCTCAGAAGATGTACCAGCTCTTGCTAATAGTTTTTTTTTTTAGTTTTCAGTAGTTACTGTAATCAATACCTTCAATATTCATATTCATTTATTATACCATGACCCCTCCAAAACGTGCACGCTGATTGGCCAGCGTGCACATTGTAAATCGAGTTATACTAATGGAAAAAGGTCCGGTCGCCCGGACTTTTTTCCATTAGTATAACTCTACTAAAACACTGTCTCGCTATGTTAAATGGGTTTAACATGGCGAGACAGCTAAAATAAGCAGGAGATCTCCTTTGCTTATTTTAAAGCTGTCTCATATGCTAAACCCATTTAACATAGCGGAACAGGTTACAAAAGCAATGGAAAAAGCAAGATCTCCGTTGCTTTTTACTGTTCGCTATGTTAAATGGGTTTAACATAGCGAGACAGTTAAGATAAGCAACGGACATCTCCGTTGCTTATTTTAAACTGTCTCGCTATGTTAAACACATTTAACATAGCTTAAATAAAAAGCAACGGAGATCTTGCTTTCTCCGTGCTTTGCCCACAGCTCTGATGTACTGTGCAGACGCGCAGTACATCAGAACTGCCACGGATGCCAGACATCTGCGGAAGGGCAGTAAACAGGCATTATACTATGCCATTATTTAAGAAAAGTAATAGTTTCTTTTCTTAAATAATGCCATGGTATAATAGCAATAACCCACTTCTGGGTGTGGGTAATGCTGTATTTACCCACGGTTGGCTTTGTTTGGTCCCTCGGGCTTCGCCCTCGGGACCAAACCACGCCAACCATGGGTAAATCCAGCATTACCCACTCCCAGGCGTTGGTTATTGCTATATTCATTGACTGTGTCCCCTGTAAGGTGTGAAGTCAGAATAAGCCCCAATTCTCCTGGGTTGTATATGTTTCAAACTCAACAAGGTGTGCCTTGATATAATTATCTTTGCTAGTTTATTTAGTTATGGCATAGTGTTTGAGGTGACTACTACAATAACTATCAGAATCATCTGATCCACTGCTCCTGGAGACTGATTTAATGTTTGTCAGTAGCTTCTCTCCTCTCTAGTCCCCTCCTGAAGAGCCATTGTATATTGACCCATGTTTGTGTTTATCTGCGTCATGGTCTCTTATGATCTTCTCATTTTTGGCAAAATATCATAGTTCACTCACAAAATAAAGAAACAATCTCTCTGTCTTTTCCTCTGTAGTTGGAAATGAAAAACTTGTAGATAACATCATCTTTCTTCACAAGGCATTTAAGGAAAACTCCCCCCTCTCATACAGTTTACCACAATCATTAGAGTTCTTTTCTCCCTACAGTATGGTTCCAGCATTGTGTATGTACCAGAAACCTGCTTGTACTTTTTAAAACTTTTATTTCCTTGCATTGGAGTCAAAGGAAGGGAAAGCCCACCTACTTTTTTTTAAACTCAACTTCTCACATACTTTGCAGAGAAATTTGTCTCCACATGCATGACATAAAGACACAGTTAAATCTGTAGTTTAGCATGTCAGGTACTGCTGTCAATCTTAGATGGGCAATTAATCTTGCTAATGTCAGGAACACAGCAGCTGATATAAAAAAAGCAGAACGCTGTGGAACTGTTTTCCACTGTTTTTATTGTAGAGGGGTGGAGAACTTAACACTCCCCTTTCAAAGCAAAACAAAGGAAATTGATCAGTCAAAGGTTTAAAGGCAATTGCCAGCTCTTCTGACACATTTACATAAGCAGCAACACAATATTGAAATGCTAAGCTTTAAATGTTATTTGTAATAGTTTATAAATTGAGATAACTTTAATGTAGTATCAAAAATTTCTGTGACATTTTGAGAAAAGTCAGAAAATATTTTCTTGCAAAGTATCAATGCATTTACGATTTTCAAGCCCCCCTTCCCCACACACACACAGGCCAGAACTGCAGAAAGAGAGTCAGGTGGCAACCCTAGCATCTAGGTGCACTGATACTGTTCATAAAAAGGTATTTTATGTTTTTTGTGACATCCTTCCAGAGGGGGATGCATATCTAGTACATGCAAATCCATTGTAAAGATTTCCACGGACTTTGAGTCAGTCCTTACATTGTTAAAGTCCAACCAAAATATACAGTTGAATTTACTTTAACATATATTTACTATGTGCTCCTGCATTAAAACACTAAGAAAAGGAAATCAGAAGTACTTAACTGTGTTTAAATGCACACACACACACACACACACACACACACACACACACACACACACACACATACATATACATGTACTTTATACATATACACACTCTCTCTCTCTCTCTATATATATATATATATATATATACACACACACACACACATACAATATATGTATAGTATAGTGTGTGTGTGTGTGTGTGTGTGCAATATATGTTTATACAATGAATTTATAATAAACAACATAGTATAGTTAAGCATTATTAATGCATACATTCCAGTAAATGTTGTTGAATGATTTACTTGTTCAGTGTCACACATTGGCTATGTGTTACACAGTTGTGGTCAATGTCTTTGTCAGTATTTTTTTTTGTATTGCTAAGTGCATTTAATAATTGTTATCTTTGCCAGTGTAGCCCAAGTTGTGGCTGAAAAGGGTCCTGGGACCAGTTCACTTTCCTGGTTACCAAAGTATAAATAAATATGAAATAGAAAAAAGGAGGGTGAACATGACAGAAATAACTGAGGAACTAGTAAAGCACATTTTAAGTCTGCATCATTCATGTGAAAGACAAACTTCCCACTGAAGACAGACTATGTTTAGAGTTCTACTACTTTTTCACTTGTAAATGTACAGCAGGGATCATTTACTGCAGTAAGAGTTTTCACACCTCAGCATGAGAGTGTGGGTGAGGGTTTGTCAAATCTTGTAAGACTACAAAAGACTCCTGTTACAAAAACCTGTTATTTATATACTTTCTTTTGCTGCAAGTAGCTAACATCTGTTTATAGCATAGAACAGGCTTTGACAGACACATAAATGAAGCTCAGTCAGGTAAACATAGAACAGCTTTGTTGCAGAAGGTGTGTTTAGATGACAGTGCTTCACAGTCCTGCCATTCTATCTTAATGGCATAAGAAAACAGCACCACTTCTTATGTTTAGCATGAGTCATATAAAGAGGACTTGAAATGTATTCTGGGAAGAAGAAATGAATGCAAGAAAACAAGATCACATTACCAAGGCAGGCCCCATCATCCACCATTTTGAGAGAAACACATTAAAATTGCAAAAGAAGCACTTGGAGTGATTTTGAGGCATTAAAATAGCTCTAAAACAAAGATACAATGAAAAAAAAAATTTTGTTGAGTTCTAAGGTGGAGTTTTCCTTTAAATGGTTTTACACTTGCAGGCTGTATTCAGGAAAGGGGGAAACTTTGCAGTTTGGTATGTATATGTATATTTTGCCCACTGCCAAGTAGCTAGTGTGGCAGGCATAACACACTGGAGACACATTTTCAGTTTAAGTGCTGTTTATGTACAGTGAAATGAAAAAAAGTTCACTGCCCAAAACAAATTTAAAATGCCACGCTCACTTTTTGCACAATGCAGTTTCAGGTAATCTCATGCCAGAAATCTGTCTTCTGCAAAGGCGCAACAGATTGCCCTAAGCAGGTGCTCTTAATGCTCACTGTGCAGGAAGAACAAGAACATTTTGCTGTTCCTGGTACAACTGAGGTCAGCATTCCACAGTAGCAATGGCCTCTAACTCAGGTCAACATGAGAGAAAAGTGGTAGTCCCTTGTGTGCAAATGAGAATTTGTAATGCACATGTCACCCAATAAAGCACTGCACCATGGTGCTACTGTATCTCCCTAGTGAATGCCTATGATACTGCCCTGTAGCAATGTGGGTGTTCACTTGCCAAATTTCATATGCTTGAGCATATTGTTCATGTGCATTGTGGTTGTTGTGACAAGCGGGGCTACTGCAGGCACGTCTGGTAGTGCAATGTGATGTGGCAATGATATAGAAACAGCAGCATTAATTAGACATATAAGCATAACTTCTGTATTAATTAGCCCTTGTCAGTATGATATAAAATGGTAGTGTCACTTTGTGCAACACTGGACATTATTGTACTGATTTTTAATACACTGATTTCAGTAAAGATTCAGTAGAAGTACAGCTTCAGGGAGTTAAGGATTTACAGAGTTATGGAAGAAGTCCCAACAAAAAAATTATCTTAGCAAATACAACAAACTGTGGGATGAAAGTCAGTCACTTATAGACAACTGGGAACCCCGCATACTGGTATAATAGTGTGCCATCTGCATTTGTTTTTGTTGGAGGCTGTGGGCATTTGTGTACAGTGGGAACCTTGTAAAAGACATTGTGCATGGATCTTTGAGTTCCAAGGCCATATGTTGATAAATGGCTGCTGTATGGAATGGGATGGGGTGGAGACAGTGCAATGTACGAATTGCAGATGATAGACAGGTGCATAAAGAGGTATGGGAGGCTGTGGCCATGGGATACAGTACAGAACTGGGGACGAGCAGGGAGATTTTCATAATATGACCCTTTTTGGGCAATGCTTTTCATTAAGATCACCACATGATTGACCCTGTCAGGTTGAACACTTATTGTCCTGTAGTTCTGTCTCTTTATGCCAAAGACCTCATTATGCCATGACATTGCAAGCCAGTGAGGAGCATTAGTGGCAAGCATGTGTTGTGTTATAGGCATTTATTACATAGTCTAGCAGTTGTGAAAGGGCTCAACCAAGACTTTAGAGTATATCTGTCAACATCTGCTGTTTTCAATAAGTAACATATTACATGAGGTCTACTCCTTGCTTGAATGGTATCTCTGTATGGAGACCTTTCTACCTAACATGCGTATGCATCTACCATCTGGAAGACCACGTGGAAAATCCCTTCAAAGGAACCTTTGGTATAGATCAGTCATATTTCAAATGTGATAATCATCATGTGCTTTCAAGAAAGGATTAGTCTATTGGTCTACTGACATTGCCTGTAACCCATGGTTGATTAGTGGTAAGTTCTTAAATAACCTTAAGTAGGTTCTGAATTTGTGTCAAATACACTGAACGTTGAAACTGCCTGGGTGGCACATTGCCATATTATAAATAATGCTCTGAGTGTTACAGACCACATGGCAGTTAAGGGAGTGAAAGCCCTCTTTGTCAATGTATTGCAGTCCCAGTGAACCAGGCAGAGCCTTGATAACAGTGTGTGTGCAGTCTGTGGCTCCCAAGACATCAGAAAAATGGCAATGTCATAAAATGCCTGCATGTGTTGGTTCTGACCACTACATTGGTGGAGAAACAGATATGCTGTTCGACATGCTACAGCATAATGTCAAGGAAGTTGTTCAGAATTTGTAAAATTAACACCTGCAAATCATTGAAAGATCCCTGTAGTTTAGATTGTTAAAGCTACACATACCCTAATACCCATGAGAATGGGCACATGATATATCTCCTAATACCCACAAAAATGGGCATACCATGCATCTCCCTGTAATAGCCATGAAAATGGGTACACCATGCATCTCCCTCTAATATCCACGAGAATAAGTATACCACACATCTCCCTCTAATACCCACAAAAATGGGCATACCATGCGTCTCCTAATGCCCACAAGATTGGGCATACCACACACCTGCTTATAATACCCATGAGAATGGGCATACCATCATCTCCTTCTAATGCCCACAAGATTAGGAATACCCCACATCTTCCTATAATACCCATGATCATGGGCATGCCATCACCTGCTTCTAATACCCACAAGAATGGACATATCACATATCTACCTCTAATACCTATGAGAATGGACATACCATGCATCTCCCTCTTATACCCTTGAGAATGGATATACCATGCATCTCCCCATAATACATACAAGAATGGGCATATCTTATGTTAGAAAAATATGTATTAGTGTATGTATTAGTACTATGCTTAGTGCATTTAAGGTTTGAAAAGCGTTAACACATTTATTCTATTTCACACTGCATAAATCTGTACAAACTGCAGAAGCTTTCCAATCTTGTAATGTCATGAAATATGCACAGTTATAATCTGCTTATGCTCTGGAAATTTACAGGGAAGCAGATAATGTCTGCTCGTGTCAGGAAAATAATAAATAGATGTATCACTTGTATTAATGTTATGAGATTTAGACAAGGAGTTCCGCTTATGCTGTGAGAAAATACACAGCTGCAGAAGCTATTGATAATAAGAACAAAGACTGCTTGAACATATATGAACTGCAATCAGCGTTTACTTGTGTCTAAGCTAGAAAAGTACCTTGAAATGTAACACATGTATTAGAACTACACAATAGAAGCTTGTAGCAGGCTAAAGCCCCCAAGGTCAGGTTGTTTTTCTCAAATGTTTTTCATAAATCCAATCATGTCAGCAGAAAATCTGAGTAACATCTGCTGTGGAACAATACAGAAAGTTGTGTTTAATTACGTCAACTATAGAAAGCAATGTTTTGTAGAACAGTATAAGAAGAGCATACTTCCTATTAGTAGTTAGGCAAAATCCTGTATGTGCATGTTTTTGTCTCCTTGCTGCAAGTAATAAAAGGTGCCATACCTGAACCTAACGTGAATTGGTCTTTGAAGTTTTTTCCTTTGACAGATTGGTCCTTCAGACCAGAAACCCTCACTTTGCCTCAGATCAGACAGGCCAGGTGGCTTGAAACCATACGGGGAAGAAACCACATCGGTTCTTCTTATTTGAAAAGCCCTCCGACTGAATTGTCGTACAAAAGAGGCCAGCCACTTTCTGATCTGTGACTGAAGGACGGGTTTTCACGAACCAGGTGATCAATCATGAAGGTTCAGGTAAGGCGGATCTACTTTTTTCTGTTTTAGATCATGGACTAGATTTGTATTGTTTTTGTCAAGACTGTATTTTTACAAGTCAGGGACAGAAAAGATTACTGTCTTGTCATAGATCAGGGAAAACAGAGTAGGTAGGTAGTCATTCTGAAGAGACTTTAACAAAATCCGTGGTACCACGGTAAAAAATAAGAGAAGTTGAGTAACGATTAAAAGGGTAGAACAAAATGGGTAATAATTGCACAAAAAGACCCCAAAATCCTCCGTTAACCCAAGACGCAAAATACATGCAGTCGCAGCGTGCTGATAATATTAAATACTATTCAAAATGGGTTAATAAGTATGAATTCGATGGAAAATTAGAAAAATCCTCACTTATCAAACTTGTCAAATAGCTCAAGACCGATTCCAAAGGTCAGGTAAAAAGCAACGCCAATTAGGAATTCCTCAGGCACACAGGTGGATTGAGGAGGTAAACCGTAGGGAACAAAAGAATAATAATTCAAAAGCGATGTTTTAGGACAATAACTTAGTAATAGCATTGGCCCCTCCGCCTCCCTTACCAGAATATGAAGCAAGTGAACAGGTTAGTCCACCCCCATTATACCCTGCTGTCACTGAAAATAGAGACATTACAAAAGCAAAACCCTTTATTAGAGATCCCATCGGGACCAGGTCTCGAACACGGGCAGGTAACTCAAAAGGAGACATTGAGTTATATCAAATGATTAAGAATTCACAGTCTATGGGTGAAGAATAAATATGTCCACTCATAGAAGTACCTAATCCTCAGGCAGGACAGGAAGGCCAGGATCCAACTATTCTAGTGTATAGACCCTGGACTCTGGAAGATATCCGGAAAGCCACTGAGGGAATTCCCCATTCAAAAGTTAATTTTAGAAAGTTCTCAGAAGATTTACAAGGAATGAGGTTAAGTTATAATTTAAACAGAGAAGAAGTAGAAAAAGTAGTTAGACAAATTGTGGGACCAGATTGGCACATGATTAGTGGCAACTGGAATCCCCATGACGCTGCACACAGACCCCTCCCACATAGCAGCGCAGAGCTAGACACCAGAATAAAAGGTCTTAAAGACCGCATCTCTGAGAAATGGAAGCCTAGGGCAGACTGGACTTGCATTAATCAATGCATCCAACAAGAAGGTGAAACAATTGACAGATATTATGCCAGACTATTAGAATGTTTTAATAACCACTGTGGAATGCAGGTTCCTGAAGATCAGACACAAGATTCCCCATATGAACAGCAGTTAAAGAATGCATTTTTGAAAGGCAGTATTGCACCCATAAGCAGTTTTATTACAAAACACATGGTAGATCATCGTACAAACAGGTTACAGTCATTACTTGAATATACTAGGCATGCCGAAAGGCATTTTAATAGCAAAAAGAAAAAGAAAGCCCAAGTATTTTCTGTAGAAGATGGAGCAGAAGTTTATGTAGTACAGTCCAGGAAAAAGGGCAAGAAAAATGCCCAGGGAAACAAACAATCTGATCAGCGATCAGAAGACTTTGAAGGGCGAACGAAAAGGGGAGAATGCTTTAAATGCGGTAAAAAGGGACACTCAAGGGATTGCAAGAAAAACAAGAAGGCAACCACGGAATATAAGGAGGGTGAGGACTGATTATATGATAGTCAGGAATCACTAGAAGGGGATAGCGAAGAAAGGACAAATGAGAATGTGATAGAAGGAGTAGAGGATGTGACAGAAGAAATAGATGAAGTGCAGGAAGTTACAGATAGTAAAGAAAATGAAATATTGGATTTAGCTTTATTGAGCTTAGAGCTCTATTTAGCAGACACAAAACCAGAAGTTACACTCTTGGTAGAAGGGAGGGAGGTTAAATTTTTGTGCGACTCAGGGGCATCACGAACCCTGATACATCCCTCCAAACTGCCAGAAAATTCAGAGTCACCTGATTATATACTAGTAAAAGCAGCTAATGGACAGCTGTACTGGGAGCCTCTCCCGTGGCATCGCAATAACTGATCCTGTTTTAGGATTGACCCAGAAAAGCAAAATTGTTGTTTCTGCAAAATGCCCAGTAAACCTCTTGGGCAGAGACCTTATGCAGCTATTTGGTATAGCAGTAGTTCCGACCATGCAGGGTATGGAAGCACAGCGACAAATTGATACCTTTGCAGTGCAATCAGAGGGTGAAGTGTTTTATTGGTACAGTCAAGACTTGGTTAGGCCTTTGTCCAGGGACTGTGACCGAAGAATTAATGAATATAGCCATCAGTAAGTTCCCCTCCCTTGACTTTGACAAACAGCACCTGTTGCATTGTACTCTGTATTACTGTAACACACCAGGACCTGATAAAGAATATGAGCAAGAATTGTTTAAAAATCGTGCAAACAGATTGATATTACGTAATCTGTACTGGGACATGGAAGGGAACAGTGTAGCCAGCTGTTCATTGCCCCAGGAGTTCTTTGCACTCTATAAATCTAATCGATTACCACATGTTAGCTTAACTAAGGACAAAAACATAGAATGGGCAGACCTAGGAGAAAAAGTCACAAGATGGGAGAAACAGACAGAGTTAGAACTGTCAGAACAGGGAATACAAATACAGAAGTTGAATTGGATAACTCAGACCCACCCAGCCGTACACTTACAGTCTAGCAAGGACAGCAGATTAGCACTCCTATTAAAGGAGGAAGAGAATGCCTTACAAAATATACCAGAAACTCTCTGGACAACAGGAAAGTCAGATGTAGGACTTATTCGTACAGCAGGACCAGTTACTGTCATGCCAAAATCAGCATTTAGACCACAGAAAAGACAGTATCCCTTAAGAAAAGATGCAGAGGTAGGAATCAAACCTATTATAGCAGCTTTACTTAAGGAAGGGGTACTGGTGGAATCTCCTGATTCACCATGTAACACACCCTTATTTCCTGTTAAGAAAGCAAATGGAGAATGGCGTATGGTCCAAGATTTACAAGCTGTAAATGACGCAGTAATTCCAAGGGCAACTACAGTGCCAGTCTCACACACCCACACACCCTGTTGAATGATTTAAAACCTCAACAGAAATATTTTTCTGTGGTAGACATCAGCAATGCGTTCTTTTCGATACCGATACACCCTGACAGCCAGTATTGGTTTGCATTCACATTTCAGGGGAAAAGGTATACATATAAGCAACTACCACAGGGATATTGTGAAAGTCCGACAATATTCTCACAAGAAATGGCAAGCAACTTGGCAGGATTTACCCCACCAAGAGGCAGTCAGATTTTACTTTATGTTGATGACATCCTGCTGGCAGCCCCCACCCAGCAAGATTGTAAAGAAGATACCATAGCGCTATTACGATTTTTAGCCGCTGAAGGACATAAAGTAAACAAAACTAAACTGCAGCTTTGGAAAAAGCAAGTCAAATACCTAGGATATGTAATATCCAAAGAGGGTAGAACATTAGATGAGGACAGAAAAGTAGCAATTTTACAAACACCAAAACCCACTACCAAGAGGGAAATGATGTCCTTCCTGGGCACAACTAATTTTTGCCGGAGCTGGATTCCAAACTATGCCTTGGAATCTGCACCACTGACTGACCTGATATATAAAAAGCCTATGGCAGCACAGGACTTGTTACAATGGACACCAGAAGCAGAATCTGCTTTCTGCAAACTGAAACAGTTAATAGCATCCTCATTAGTTCTGGGATTACCAAACTATCATAAACGTTTTTTCCAAACTGTAGATTGTAAGCAAGGTTATATGACATCAGTGTTAACACAACAGCACGGGGACAAGCAACGCCCCATTGCTTATTATTCATCACAACTAGACCCAGTGGCACGGTCTTTACCTCACTGTGTACAAGCAGTAGTTGCAGCTGCAATGGCAGTACAGGCTTCGGCCTCAGTAGTTTTATTCCACCCTCTCACATTGAGAGTGCCTCATGCAGTCGCAGTTATTTTACTGCAAGAGAAGATAGCATATCTTCCCCTGCTAGGCATCTTTCCTGTATGACTATATTGTTGAGCCAACCTCATATGACAATTGAACGATGCACGACTTTGAACCCTTCTACCTTGCTCCCAACCCCTGCAGATGGCACACCACACTGCTGCCTGCAGGTGATTAAGCAAAAGACACTGCCTAGAAAAGATCTCATGGATGTCCCCTTGAATGATGCCAAGGTGACATACTACGTGGATGGCTCGTGCAAAAGGGTTCCTGCAGGATAGAACCTAGTAGGATATGCAGTAGTCTCTGATACTGAGATTATAGAAGCGAAACCTTTACCACACAACTTATCTGCACAGGCAGCAGAATTGATTGCCTTGACATGGGCATGTACCTTAGCAAAGGGTAAATGTGTGAACATTTTTACTGACAGCCAGTACGCTTTTTCTACTGTACATGTTTTTGCACAACAGTGGAAAAACCGAGGAATGATAACATCTACTGGCAAACCTATTAATCATGCACAGTTTATTCTAGATCTCTTAGAATCTATTCATTTACCTCAGAAAGTAGCTATTTGTAAATGCACAGCTCATACCAAGCAACAGGATAGGATTTCTAAAGGTAGTGCGAGAGCTAATACAGCTGCAAAGCAGGCAGCTTCAGAAGTATTTCTTTTGAATGAGGAACTACAACCCTCTGAGATTTTAGACTTAGAAATGTTAAAGACAATGCAGACACTCACTACGCAAGTTGAGAAACAAAGATGGGTAAAACAAGCAGTAATTCTCGAAAAGGGGCTGTACATCTCTAAAGAATATTACCATCTAATTTGTTTAGATATGCAGCTTTGTTGAGCCATGGGCAATGCCATGTCTCAACAGGGCTGATGGTACAGCTGGTGAACCGAGTGTTCACGACATATGGATTCACCAACTATTCTAAACAATTTTGTTTGATGTGCCACATTTGTAACAAACATCATGCACAAGGGGCGTTAAAGCCCAAGCAAGGGAGTTTCCCTACACCACCGTATCCGTTTCATACTATCTGTATGGATTTCATAGAACTGAACAAATGTGAAAATAAGAAGTATTGTCTTGTCATTGTAGATATGTTTTCCAGATGGGTGGAAGCCTTTCCGACCAAAATTCCAGACGCGGCTACAGTAGCGAAAATCCTTGTTAAAGAAATCATCCCTAGATTTGGCATTCCGGAAAGGAAAGGATCTACAGTGACAACGGTACACACTTTGTAAACCAAACCATACAACAGTTAAGTAAACATTTTGGTATTTCTTTAAAGAATCATTGTGCATACCATCTGCAATCTGCAGGGCTAGTTGAGAGGCATAATGGGATTTTAAAGAATAAACTAAGGAAATTAACAGCAGAAACAGAAAAGAATTGGGTGTACTGTCTGCCCCTGGCATTGTTGAGCGTGAGAACTGTTCCGAATGCAAAAGGATTGACTCCTTTTGAAAAACTATTTGGAAGAGCTTATTATACACCTCAGTGGAAACCTCTCATGCCCGCAGACCAAGAAGCCGACTGTACACTAGCAGAGTACATGAGGAATTTGTTGAATTCTAAACATCTGTTGCAGTCAAATTCTGTTTCAGATAAAGAACAAACCGAGACATCGGAAGTGGCAGTGGCCCCTGGGGAGTGGATCTGGGTGAAAATACTCAAAAAGAGAAACTGAATGACACTAAAGTGGGAAGGTCCATATCAGGTGCTCCTGTCGACACCTACTGCAGTCAAAATCACAGAGCGGGCCTCGTGGATCCACCTAATGCACTCACACTAGTTAAGAACTTTGAACTGGACAAAAATCTTGTCACATGTCAAGAGCAAAAATGATAGAATCTAGAAAAATCCAAATAAAACTACTCGGAAGTGTTGGAGAAAACAGGAATGCAGAACAACCATTTCCTCAGAAGTATTGCATAATCATCCCGTTAACTGTACTAGTGACAATAATCTTTTTGTTGTGACCATTCCTTTTCCCAGCCACACAAACTGAACTGAATAAACGTGAAATGTTGCTCATAGACTGGCACCCAAACTTCAACACTTACCAGGCCATCAAATATGTGTATGCTGAGACTTTCAATGTTTCGAATTGCTCGATTTGCACAGCTTTGCCGACAGCATACGGGGGGGGGGTTATTAATGACTTCAGTCCCCCTAGGAATCAATGAGACCTTGGAAAACTTGATTTATGATACGTCAACTGTTACATCACAAGATAAAATAGCATTGCACTTCTCTGTTCCACAAAAAGGGACTGTGTGTTTTTATAAAAATGATACTGTTCAGGTGGGTTGGAGCAATTGCAATGTGACTGTTCCTTATAGATGCTACCCTAAAGCTAATAACGCAGATTCTTATTGTAATACAAACTATGATTCATTTTTTGAATTGATGCACAAAACAATTGATGAAGTAAAACATGGTTCTGTTCTTTATAAACAACTGTCTATAATTGATAGAAAAATGTTTCATGCAGGACAAGTGTATATTCATAGTAAAGTTACTACTAAAGTAGAGGATTGTTATTTTGTATGTGGTAGGAAAGCATACAAGTGGTTACCTGAGAATTGGTCCGGCAGTTGTTTTTTGGGCTACCTGGTTCCGGCCATACAACACACGGCAGTCTTACCTCGAGGAAAAATTCGGAATGTCCGAGAGGTCGTCAAGAAACCTGTAAATCCAGTGGGGCAAATCGATGCACGCTGGAAAAAACATCATTCTATAAGTGATAAACTGACACACATGGATTTGAGTGACAGTGTTATATCGTGGGCAGGTATATTACCAACATATGGAGCAGTGAAATCAATCTGGGAGCTGAGAAAACTGTCTAAACTTCTCGAAGTAATGAGCAATGCAACTTTTTCCACTCTAGAATTGGTGACTGATGAACTGAATGCCATGAGAACTGTAGTGCTTCAAAACCTAATGGCTCTCGACTTCACCCTAGCAGCGAGAGGCGGTACTTGCGCTTTAATCCAGGAGGAGTGCTGTTCGTATATTCCTGACCATAAACACGAGATAGACAATCACCTTGAGGTAATTAAGCAAGTGTCGGACATGACCAAACAAGGACCAAACCCACTGACTGACTTTTTCCAGAAATGGTTTGGGGGTGGGGTATTATCCTAATGAACATCCTGATTGCCATTTGTGTAGGAATGATCCTACTGGGAGTATGTGTTTGCTGTGGCATCCCCTGCATGAAAAGACTGATCAAAGACCTTATAGACATGTCCATTTCAGAAACCTTATATCAAGGTGCTGAGTTTGAAGAACTGTTAAAAAATTGAAAATGCTTTCATAAGTTTAAACTGAATGACTCTCTTAACTGCAAATCCTGAGTAGGAAGAGGTTCGGGGAAGAAAAACAGTTTATGCTTATTTTGAAAGTAGAATAAAAGTATTAAAATGGGGGAAATGTTAGAAAAATATGTATTAGTGTATGTAGTAGTAATATGCTTAGTGCATTTAAGGTTTGAAAAGGATTAACACATTTATTCTATTTCACACTGCATAAATCTGTACAAACTGCAGAAGTTTTCCAATCTTGTATTGTCATGAAATATACGCAGTTATAATCTTTGCTTATGCTCTGGAAATTTACAGGGAAGCAGATAATTTCTGCTTGTGTCAGGAAAATAATAAATAGATGTATCATTTGTATTAATGTTATGAGATTTAGACAAGGAGTTCCGCTTATGCTGTGAGAAAATACACAGCTGCAGAAGCTATTGATAATAAGAACAAAGACTGCTTGAAAATATATGAACTGCAATCAGTGTTTACTTGTGTCTAAGCTAGAAAAGTACCTTGAAATGTAACACATGTATTAGAACTACACAATAGAAGCTTGTAGCAGGCTAAAGCCTCCAAGGTCAGGTTGTTTTTCTCAAATGTTTTCCATAAATCCAGTCATGTCAGCAGAAAATCTGAGTAACATCTGCTGTGGTCTTTGAAGTTTTTTCCTTTGACACCTTGCATCCCCCTCTTTTATACTTGTGGATGACAAAATCCAGCAAGTTCCTTACACTCTCTTTTTCCACACTGAAATGGTTAGCACTAGGCTGGTGGGTATGTCAGGCACTGTGCATACCTCCTTCATTAGCAAGGATAGTCACAACATTAAGCATCCTGGGCATTGGCTATACTACGGACCATTAATGTATGTTATTAAGCAATACCTGCTGTGAATCCAAGCTTTGCTATCCTCATGTACCATGATTCTTATGTGAAAAAGAGGCATGCACCTTGCTGCAGTGTGCTCGTGTTATATATTTCTGAATCATTCCATCATTTATGGTGTGGTCGTTTTCATATACCATCTTTCTCATTTGCATGGTTTCCCTCATTTTCTTGGCTTTATATATTCATTAACATGACCTGCATACATCTCTGTTTTGCCCCTTGCTCGACCACTTGCCTGTTTCTTTGCAGTGACTAGACCTGGCGTGTTACTGTTATGCACACCAGTTTGCACTGCAGAGTGTGCTAAATTTCTATGAATCCTGGCTATTAACCATGTGACTAATTCTTTACACTAGTAATTTGTTATAGTTTTTAAATTCAAATGATTATTTTTTTCTTACAATTAATCAGAGCTTGCATTTATTGAGGTTTAGAAATTATGTCTGTGACATCCGGCTATACCTTACCAGACTGCTACCAATTAATGTGACGTCCCTTACTATCTTGGGTAAGTAACTAAGGAGCTTCAATCCTCACTACTGATTCCAATATGAGACTGTCACTTAGAAGTAATATTTCACAGTTTTCCCCTAAGAGCACCACAGGAACATGCTCTATTTTCCTGGGACTGGACTATATACCTCTGTCCACCCCAAATGTATTTTCTTATTATACACTTCAGAGCAATGTGTCCCAGTTTAAGACCTCTGATACAATCACACTCAAAGTAAATTTAAATCTCACACATCCAATCACTTCTGGTAAAGCTTGACATAGATTTCTTGTGTCCCTTCCCAAAAATAGTATGGTAATACTGCCACCAATCAGAGTGTCTTCATGCCCTTCTAAATGGGTGTCCAATTATGAAATTTAATATCAAAATAAATTATAGCTATGGCCAGAACAGCCAGGACTTCGAGGGGACCTGAGGAGTATCAAACAGGTATGAGCAGTCTCTAATCTCTACAAAAAGACAATGATTTTCTACCACAATGTAAAGTAATGAAAAAACATTTAATAAGTAAGATGATTACAAGAAAGTAAATCAATAACTTTGAATAAACACCAGAATTCAATCACTGGAAATGTAAAATTAAACTGCAGGATAGGAGTCCATTATTCTAGAAAAACTCTATCTTAATAACTAAGCTTTCCTAATCTAACTAAAGAATACTGACCCTGATCTAATCTAACATACACCAGCAAGGCAAAAGGCAGGTTTACAGTTTTTAATGAGTTCTCTTTCATGGGTGTCCACTGACTACATAGCACTTGGCAAACTGGAGCCTCAACTGTCATATTTATTTTTATTTTATTTTAACATTTGTTAACCGGAAAAGTCCGACTTGGAATGAAGCCAATTTTCAGCGGAGGCCCGGGGAGAAATGCTCCAGATCCATGACTTTGTAACATGGGAGGAAACCAGAGCACCCGGAGGAAACCCACAAGAATGCAGGGAGGACATGCAGAGTCCGCACAGAAGGCACTACAGCTGAGAATCGAACCGGAGAACCTCTTGCTGTGAGGTGCTGGTGCTATTGCTGCACCACTGCGCCGTCCAAGTCTTATTTTAAAAAAACAGTCAGCTGTTTGAAAAAGCTCTTTACCTGTCAATCAGCTGTTTAAATAATCACTTAACAACCAGGAACATTCTAATGACATCACTCACTGTTCAGCTGATTCTTCACAATATTCTAGAATGTCCCAGTGAAATATGCTCAATTAGAAATGTATCAAAACACTGACAGATCATTTGAACATTATGTATGCACAGGGAAATACTTAACATTTAAAAAACATATTTACATTTTCACAATTAGGGATGTTGCCCTACAATACAAGTTAATCTGAGAATACTCACAAATCTCCTGCCACACATGCTAACACAGATGACAGTGTTTTCATTTTCTTCACAATGTCTACTAATTATTTTCTGAATTTATAGACTATGGTGAAGTCCTGACTATATCAAACTGTTAATGTAAGTTTGAATTGAAAATGGTATAGTATAATCAGTAATATGATTTGCAGAATATGGTGGAGACTTAACCATATGAAAATGACAGAAATGTAAGAAAATGTTGTGTAATGTAACATGATTGGAAGCATTTTTTTTTTTGTTTTTCATGACGATTTCCTTACATGGAAAGAGCATTTGATTATGAATGTTTGGTGCTGTGATCTAGTTTGAAATGGTGCATCATGCAGCACTGATTATACATTTGAGCAAATTGCATAAAACGAAAAGTAAAATAATATACAAAGCAGTTAAAACTTGCCTCTGATGTGACCAGTTGTAAGGGATGAACGATGGATATTGATATGCTTTGTGGGTAATGCGTGATTACTATTTGAAGGTGTAGATACTTGAAGTAAGTGTCAGGGAATAGATAAGCTCAAAGGAAAGACTTCTTGCCCTAAATTAAGTCCTGGTAGGTATGTCATTTGCATGGTGACTGATGACTGTACATTGAATGTGGAGCATACAAGATGTAAAAGGTTTAAACCACTCATACTGACTGTGCTATTTTTTAATATGTACAAGAAAGGCTATATGATATATATTTCAGAAATAAGATATGATAATAGGCCCCCCTATTTCCTGTTGGTTAGGCTGATGGGTGGGCAAAGTGATGCCTTTGTATGACATACTGACTGGGGAAGTGTGTTACTGTAAAACGAGATGTGGGTGTATAGAAAGTTATGAAATGGATTTGCATGTCTTGAGTCAGTGAGGATGCTCCCCTCAGCTTTGAAAGTAAAGGAGATTTATGGCCTTTCTACCATGTGTTCATATTTTTTTTGTCCGTCAAGGTTACGTGGATAATCTGTATTTGAGAAATTGTAAAGGGTTAAGATGATATGTTTGTGGAAGTAGGTTAGTGCCCTGGTGAGACTAGATGGAGTTGTCAGAGGGCAAAGGATGCCTGCTTGATGACTGGTGGTATTTTTTGAATGTTGCTTGACAGCACCATATTCATGAGTAAGGATCTTCTTTTTCTTTCGGCTGCTCCCATTAGGGGTCGCCCCAGCGGATCAACTGTTTCCATTTCTTCCTGTCCTCTGCATCTTGCTCTTTCACACCAACCACCTGCATGTCCACTCTCACCACATCCATAAACCTTATCTTAGGCCTTCCTCTTTTCCTGTTACCTGGCAGCTTCATCCTTAGCATCTTTTTCCCAATATACTCTGCATCCCTCCTCAGCACATGTCCAAACCAATGTAATCTTGTCTCTCTGGCTTTGTCTCCAAACCTTCCAACCTCTAATGTACTTATTCCTAATCCTGTCCATCCTTGTCACACCCAGTGCAATTCTTAACATCTTCAACTCTGCCACGTCAAGCTCTGACTCCTGCCTTTTTGTCAGTGCCACTGTCTCCAACCCATATAACATAGCTGGTCTCACTACCCTCTTGTAGACCTTCCCTTTCACTCTTACTGGTACTCGTCTGTCACAAATCACTCCTGACACTCTTCTCCACCCACTCCATCCTGCCTGTACTCTCTTCTTCACCTCTCTTCCACAGTCACTATTACTCTGAAGTGTTTATCCCAAGTATTTAAACTCATCCACATTTGCCACCTCTACTCCCTGCATCCTCACCATTCCTCTATCCTCCCTCTCATTCACACATACATATTCTGTCTTAGTCCTGCTGACCTTCATTCCTCTTCTCTCTAGAGCATATCTCCACCTCTCCAGGGTCTCCTTCACCTGTTCTCTACTCTCACTACAGATCACAATGTCATCTGCAAACATCGTAGTCCATGGGGACTCCTGTCTGATCTCGTCTGTCAACCTGTCCATCACCATTGCAAATAAGAAAGGGCTCAGAGCTGATCCTTGATGTAATCCCACCTCCACCTTAAATGCATCCGTCACTCCCACTGCAGACATCACCGCTGTCACACTACCCTCATACATATCCTGTACCACTCTTACATACTTCTTTGACACCCCCGACTTCCTCATACAATACTGCAACTCCTCTCTAGGCACCCTGTCATATGCTTTCTCTAAGTCCACAAAGGCACAATGCAACTCCTTCTGACCTTCTCTGTACTTCTCCATCAACGCTCTCAGAGCAAACATCGCATCTGTAGTGCTCTTTCCTGGCATGAAACCATACTGCTGATCACTAATCATCACCTCCCTTCTTAACCTAGCTTCCACTACTCTTCATCATAACTTCATGCTGTGACTAATCAGTTTAATCCCTCTGTCATTACTACAGCTATGCACATCACCCTTATTCTTAAAAATCAGTACCAAAACACTTTTTCTCCATTCCTCAGGCATCCTCTCACTTTCCAAGATTTCATTAAACAATCTAGTTAAAAACTCCACTGCCATTTCACCTAAACACCTCCATACTTCCACAAGTATGTCATCTGGACCAACAGCCTTTCCATTCTTCATCCTCTTCATAGCTATCCTTACTTCCTCCTTACTAATCCACTGCACTTCATGATTCACTATCTGCACATCTTACAACCTTCTCTCCCTCTCATTCTCTTCATTCATCAGCCCCTCACAGTACTCTTTCCATCTGCTCAACACACTCTCCTCGCTTGTGAGTACATTTCCCTCGTTATCCTTTATCACCCTTACCTGCTGCACATCTTTACTAGTTCGGTCCCTCTATCTAGCCAATCGGTACAGGTCCTTTTCTCCCTCCTTAGTGTCCAACCTTTCATGTAACTCTTCATACGCCTTATCCTTAGCCTTTGCCACCACTCTCTTTGCCATGCACTTCATCTCCTTATACTCTTGTCTGATTTATTCATCTCTCTGACAATCCCACTTCTTCTTTGCCAACCTCTTTCTCTGTGTACTTCTTTGTACTTCTTCATTCCAGCACCAGGTCTCTTTGTCCTCCTTCCTCTTTCCAGATGTCAGACCAAGCACCTTTCTGGCCATCTCTCTTACTACCTCTGCTGTAGTTACCCAGCTATTTGCTAACTCTTCACTGCCACCCAATGCCTGTCTTAACTCTTCCCTCAACTCCACCTCACAATTACCCTTTTTCAATTTCCACCATTTGATCCTTGGTGCTGCCCTCACACTCATCCTCCTCTTCTTGATCACCAGTGTCATCCTACAAACCACCATCATATGCTGCCTAACTTCACTTTCCCCTGCCACCACTTTACAGTCTCCAATCTCCTTCAGACTGGCCCTTCTACATAAGATATAATCCACCTCTGTGCATCTTCCTCCACTGTTGTATGTCACCCTATGCTTCTCCCTTTTGTTAAAATACGTTTTCACCACAGCCATGTCCATCTTTTTCGCAAAATCCACTACCATCTGACCTTCTGCATTCCTTTGCTTAACACCATACCTACCCATCACTTCCTCTTCCCCTCTGTTCCCTTCACCAACTTGCCCATTGAAATCTGCTCCAATCACCAGTCTCTCACCCTTGGGTACAGTCATCACCACTTCATCCAACTCACTCCAAAATTTTTCTTTCTCATTCATTGCACACCCAACTTGTGGAGCACATGTGCTAACAATATTCATCATTGCACCATCAATTTCCAGCTTCATAAACATCACTCTATCCGACACTCTTTTCACCTCCAACACACTCTGAGCATACTGTTCTTTCAGGATAACCCCTACGCCATTTTTCCTCCCAGCCACACCATGATAAAACAATTTGAACCCACCTCTGATACACCTAGCCTTGCTCCCCTTCCATCTGGTCTCTTGCACACACAATATACCAAACTTCCTTCGGGCCATCATATCAGCTAGCTCTCCATATACCAGTCATACTGCCAAAATTCAAAGTTCCAATCCCCACTATCACAGTCCTAGCCTTTACCTGCCTTCGGGCTTGCCTTCCCCCTCTTCTCCTCCTTCGGCCAACAGATGCCCGATTTCTGCCAGCATCCTGTTGGCCAGCAGTACTGGTGGCAGTAGTTGTTAATCCGGGCCTCGACCGATCCGGTATGTATATCTGTACTGTTGTCCGCATGTATGATTTGGCAAACTTTTGCACTGGATGCCCTTCCTGACGCAACCCTCCCCATTTATCCGGGCTTGAGACCGGCACAAAGAAATGCACTGGCTTGTGCATCCCCAGTGGCTAAGGATATGGTGAACAATAGTAAGACTTCAAGAAGATTGGAGGGGAAGCTATTAAACAGCAGTGTGTATTAGTAGGAAGCAATGCGTGTATCAGAAATAAATAATGGATGTTTTTATGGAATGGTGTAGTTCATAGGATTTGTTCAAGTGAATGTTACAAACAGCTATTGTTCAAGAGGATTTGTGTGATTGTTTAATGATGTGCTGTCCTAAATATTGAAAAGTGTTGCAGTAGATGCCCAAGAAAGTATGCCAATCAATAGCAAGTATAGCAAATGCCCTGTGAGATTTGAAGTAAACTGGCTTAATCAAGTCTATATACCTTTCCCGTCTTCTAATTAGTCCTGTACATGTATTTGGTTCCCTAACAGATGCCCGTTATCATATGTTGTTAAAACTAGAAACCTCCAGATACTGTAATCATTCCTGTTAGTGACACAGAGTTTATACCATATAGCCCAGCTCCACGGTTCAGGATTCATTTGTATGCTACTCATTATTTTCTGCCAAGAAATGCGATATTGCCATCTCTGTTTTAACGTGTGCCGAAAGATATCTTACAGCTGTCAGTACTGTCCATTGCCGTGATTTCCTGTGGTAGACTGTTGGCGTTCATCATCACCCTGTCACTAAACCAGTGTTTCAGCTTATTAATAAAACATCAGTTGTGGTGAAACCTGACACCCATAAGTTTGAGTGTGTCATTTCCTTCAGTTTTTTTTAAATATTTGTCTATAGTGGTCCTAAATCCTGCTCTCAGGTCTACACACATTTTTCTGTAGGATATGAATTCAAACTGAGAGACCCTAGGCTGTTGGTATATGCTAAATGACAAGAATTTAATCCTTTAAATAAATCTCCTTTGTGTTTTTGAAGTACTTTGCCGAATCCACAAATAAAATCCTCAAAGAAATGTGGCTTAGTTCTGGACAGGTACATGTTGAAGGCCTCAATATTCTTTGACGTAGAAAATGTACTTTTGGTAATCAGCTGGGCTTGGATTTTGTACTGACAGCAGATATATTGTGATCAAAAGAAAGTTCACTGTCTATAAAACTGCCTGGGGGTCCTAATAACCATAACCATTTTGGTAGGTGTCATTAATGTATAAGTGCATGGGTGTTCCTGTTTTTGAAAGGACAGGGAACTGCATTGTTTAGCATTTAGTTTTAGACCATGGTCCTTGCAGCAGTTGTTTATGTGTGATAGCATGTCATATAGGATCTTGGAGTCAATTGGAAAATTAGCAGTAGGTCCAAGTTTGCAGTCATCAACAAAATCCTTTGACATCACAGACACAAATAACAAATAGGAGCAGCCCTAGTAGCAAGACATGGGGGGGGCATTAGTAACCAGCTTTTTTTGGACCATGTCTTCTCCAGTCTGCACTAAATAAAATATGGCATTTCATTTTTCTGGCAGTCAGTAGGGAATATCAGCTTCTCCTTCAGAAAGTACAAGTTGCTGGAGGTCCATCTTGCTCCTTTTTTCTGTGATCTGCAGGCTGCATCATGTGGATTACTGTCCCTGTTTGTCAGAAGATTAACTGTTGAAATCATCCACTGAGGTGTGTGGATCATAGACCATTTTTTTTATTTTGTGTAAATTCTCTGATTTCCACAGTATGCCTGGATCAACTACCTGCTGAAGTCAGAAAGGAGGATGATTTTGCTGTGTTCTGTGCTAAATTGAAGCAGCTTCTGTCTGTTGTATATGAATGCAGGTGTTTTAGGGATAAAACTTAGAATACTTTTCCAGAAACTGAGCTTAAGAGTTATTCATGTCCCATTTTGTGATCATTTCACTCTAAAAGTATTCAGTTGTAGTTTTAATTAATACTTATGTTTACTTTATGTAGAGTTGATTGGTACATATCAGAGGCTTTGTAATGCTTCTGTTTACAGTCAGCCCTTCAAATCATTTTGCTTTGTTACTACATTCGCTTTGTTATCCATCTATCCATAATTCCTTTTCCCCAGTTTTGCACTTGATGTCGGGGTGTCAGTTCAAAAGTGACAGTCATCGACAGCCAAGGTTTACACCGCTGGGTGTTAAGCTCTGTTTTTATTGCTTTGGTATAGGTTGTGACTGAAAATGAGTTCTAACAATTCCACCTACCTGGTTAACAAGTAAACAAAATTTCAATCACAACCCATTTTCCTGTCCACCAACTTCTCCTCTTTTTACGTTTTTCCATATATTGCTTGGTTAACCTGATTTCTAGCTTTGATTCAAATATGTATCACTTTATTACTAAAACATTTGATTATTTTCTGAGCTGCTAAATTATATTTTCAGTTAAAAATCAGAATCTTATTTTTTTCTGTTTAATTGCTTAAGATGAAAGCTTCTTTGGTTTATGTAACAATGTTACTACTGCTTACCGTTATGTTATATTTTCTGACATGGTGCATTGATCTCTGCTGCTTTCCAGGTTTCTATTTCGATGTGATGGAGATCACACCTCCAGCTGTAGGTGTGCACAGATTTAATGGGCAAAATGTTAAGGTAAGCTTCTATTTTGCTTTGATACTTAAAATCTGTGTGTACTGAAAATTTGTGCAATGATCTAAGTAATTCCAAGAACTTCATCATTGGATTTGTTTTCACAGATATCAGTTATGTTTTAGTTGCATTTTTATGTAATGGTTTTATACTAATATTCCATTCTATTTCCAAGACCTGCACTTAAATATCCATGTTTTATGCTGTTTGCATCCAGCAGGGTCTCTCAACTTTGCCCTTGGTATCCATTTCTTGCTTGCATCTCTGTCTTTTCTGTAATGTTGGTGTTGCTTGGTTTATGCCATATAAAATTTGCATGACAGGCCTGTATTATCATTCCCAGGTATTGCTTCTTGAGGGAAGGGCCCCAGCCTTGATTAAGGAGTAGGAGGTGTCAGAGTATTGTCCTTATCTGTGATCATTTGTGTGGACATGAGGGGATGGAGGTAGTTTTTCCTCCCCCATTCTTCGACACATGTACTTGAGTACATTCTTTATTGTTTAGGACTTTAGACCTCCACTCAGGAGATGGTCCTAAGCCTGCCTGCAGACTGACAGAGCTTCTTGACTAACTGTTGATCCAAAAGTTGAAATGTTGGTGCTGTGGGTAGTGTTCAGATAATCTGACACTGGGTTTACTAAATGAAATAAAAAGTAGCATTATACAGTACAGTATGAGGTCTGTAGTGAATATGTTCATTAGTCTCACTGGGGAAACATTTTCTCTTCCAAAAGTTAAAGCCTCTGTAATGATGTGCAGTGTGGGAAGGAGTAGCCAGTATAGCAAGGACATTACAAAAGTGAGAACTGCAATGGCCATATTAAAAGTAAATCAAAGTAAGACGGCAGGTATTCTGTTGAATAAGCAGAATTCATTGCACAAAATGCATGCTGAGTTAGAAATCGGAGGACCTAGAGGGCTGGACATGGTGGGAAAACATTAAGTTTTTTTGTTCCACCAGAAATATTGTGAAGGTGTGATCTTGCTGCTCAGCTTGAGTGTGACATAAGATGGAGGGTGGACTTGGAGGCTGGTCTTTTATAAACAACAGAGCCTGTTGTATGGGGAGGTCTTATCTGTGGGGCAAGAGACTGATGAATGTAAAAATACATCAATTTGACATGAAGGAGAGGGTAATGGCCCACGATAGGATGCTGGGGGGCTTGCTGTTTGGGGCAGTAAGGAGAAAGTGACCAAGGAATATTTTGCTGTGTCATTCCAACAGAAGAAGTTATATGGAGAATTGAATTGGTGTTTGAGGCAGGTAGGGCCAAGTGTTTGACTAAATTAATAAGACAACCTGGCTGTGAGAAGTTGACATTTGAAGACTGTAGTAGGAGTCTATATGAAGGGAAGGGAAAATGGATGTCAGTATTGGGAAAGGGATAGTCAGCAAAGTGCTATGGATTGAAGAAAGAGCTGTACAGTGGTGGTGGACTGGATCTTATGGTCATTTATGGTGTAGATAAGGGTGGCTGTACAGTATTCAATCAATGGTTTATGGGGAAGGCAACCAGAAGTGATGAATGGGGAGAGAAGGCAGTCCTGAGGGGTTTATTTTAATGTTACTCTGATGAATAATTTATTCAGAAAGTTTGGGGAGGAAATAATATAATTTTAAGTGCCAGGAAGCACTAAACAATGGCATATAATGGTTGGGATTGAATGGTTTGCAGAGAATATGGAACCTGGGAAGTAAGATATTTACAAACTTGAGTGTGCTTACCGGCAACCTAGTTGCTTAGATGTAATTTTGGTTAGTGTGGAAATAGTGGGGGAAACAGTGGAAGCTGAAATCAAGGAGAGGAGTGTTAACAGTCATTGTCACTTATATTTGGAGGGGAACCTTGACATTTGGCAAGAAATTAGGTGGAGTTTTAACCAAATGCATATGTGTGTGTTTATGTGGGCATGTAGGAGCTACAAATGTGTCATTAAGCCAAGGTGTAGCAGATGGTTTCAGAAAACAGAACTGGCAAGGATTTCAGAGAGGATGAATGGGATTGGGGAAAGCATCAACTGCAGAAGAACAAGGAGGTGCAGAACAGGCAAGAGAAGTGCTTTAGAGAAGTAGAAAATTAGAGATAAAGCTTAGTGTTTTGCAGTGAGAAATGTTGGAGGAACAGTCAAAAAATAGGCATGGTCAGAGAGGGTGTGTTCATTAAAGAGTTTTTTTTTAAAAAAAAACAGCTCATCTTTGTGCATCCAAAAACAATTAATAATTTAACATTTACACATTATACATTTACAGGCCAGCTGTTTATACATCATAACATTTACGTTTTTGGCAGGAGTACTGTCAATCTTAGCACAGTATTTTAGCAGTATTAAACATTTCAAATAATGTCATTAGGATGCTAATCTCTCCAGGTGCAAACACATTTGACACCTGTATAATACTGGGGTCTATATTATCACAACAAAAGATGAATTGAGCGAATGCATCTTGAGTGACACAAATACAGTGAAAACACTTAATACCGAAGCACGTTTCTACCGAAATGCAAAAGAGCAAAAAGTTTTGTTTAGCCAACCTCGGAAACCCGGTGTGATTCTCAAAGTAAGAAAAACTTAACTAACGTGCTTAGTTTATAACAACTATGAACTTGAAATGCGAATATATGTACAAAGCACTTCCCCACTACACACAAACACTATTCTAGTACACCTTAACCATGCATAATTGTGAAATGAATACACCTAACATAAATAGCCTGTGTCTATAACATCACAAACCAAACAGCAAGACAGTATGATGCATACAGCTGGACCAGGCATGTGTGTCAAACTACACTTTCAGCAACATAGCAACTGCACGTAGAGACTCTGCAGTACTGTATTCATGTTTCCTTTGCAGTACACTCTGTAAATGTTCTTCCCTTTCCAAAGTCTTCCTTTTTTTAAGAGAGACTGCACAGGCTGATAACAGTTGTAGACGTATTTCATCAACTCTGTTCTGTTTACAGGCTAACATAGCACACAAGGAATATCAAAAATGCGCCTACCAAGTAAACAGCTGATTCGTCTGTGCCATCCTTCCACATAATTCTGGGTGCATGGCAAAGCATTGTCATTTAAGGATGACACATTCCAGAAAGAAGTAGGGTAAATGGGAGGGAATTGTGTAGGTGCTACATTACGAGCAACTTGTTTCCTTATATGACCCAATACATATACATCAGAGAAATACATAATCAGTTCTTTACCTTCACTAGGGAAAGTTTTACACAACAGTTTAAAGGCTGGAATCACGTCAGTTTCAGGAAGAAAGCTCAAAGCTATTAATTCCTTCACTGCACGTTGGAATTCAACAGAAGTTCCATACAAATGTGACAGTCTCAGATGTTGAACTTTCCGCCATACACTTTGAGAAAAATGAACTAAGCACCCTTTGCTACTTACATCAGCAAAATTTGCTGCAATACTTTTTATTGCTGCCATTTCAAAGTCACGCAACAGAAACTTCACTGTAGGGGGTAACTGTAACTTACTACATAAAGTAAACACACATTCCCACATATAGTTATACGTCTTAAAGGATTTCTTCGTCATCAAACAGTAAAGCAAAGGGAGACATTTCTGTGTACCATTATGGAAAATTAGTGCATGTATGCTATAGAGTTGTCTGCAGAACTTTCCTTTAGTTAGGAACACACCATCCATAAACCATATTTCACTTTTATACATATCAGCAAAGTTTTATTTGGTTGAGAAGACTAACACATGTACATTGGAGTGTATGTCTACCTTCCTTTGTTGCATAAAAGTAGATTGTTTCAGCTTAAACTCATCTAAGCATTACTAAGAGTAGTACAGGGTGCAGAGTGAGTTAACATGCTAATTCGCTGCACCCTGTTCACATGCTGTAACTTTGACCTTCGTGTTGGTAATGTCACTACACTTTCAAAGGACGTGCTAGCAAAGACATCATCCACAAGTAGTGCAGGGGTGCTTCTACAGTCTTTAGAAATTTCCTTTAATTTATGACAAGCCTTATACTTTTCAACCTCTGTGGGATCAGAGGCATGATCGTGAGGGTTTAATTTTAACAGGATTTCCTCTACACCTGTTACTGTAGTTATTGCCCTACCTTTACATCTGTGAGTATTTTTTTAGTCGACAGCACCAGTACTTCTTTGTCTTTAGCTGTTTTTCTAAGAAGTACAGGTAACCGTCTATCACTAGGATATCTTTTCCTTTTTTTGACTGTACAGTATAATACCTGTTATCTATCACACCAGGTCCGGTCAGCACAGCGGAAGCCATAGTTGTATACACAACATGTCATATGCACAACTAACTGCTCTGATTACGTACCTTAAGTACTTCCTACAGTAACGGAATAGTGCAGGTTAATTGACATATTTTCAACATTTGTAACATTTCCTGATCTTTATTGGTGTACAAGTCTGTTATATATTTCAGCATATGTTTGCATTATGTGCTATTTACTTGTTATAGTAAAATGGGTCCAGTATTGTGTATAACTATTGCTGGTTGATGCGTTTACGTCAGAAACAGCTTTTGGCCAACTACGACACTTCGGTTTTCTTTTTTACGCTCATTTGGCGGTTCGTCTTTCAGGCACTTCGGTATTTATGTGTTGCTCAAGACATATTCGCTAAATTCATCTTTCGTTGTAATAATATAGACCCTAATACTGTGGCATTGTAATAGAATCAATCTTAATGTTTTTACACAAAAGCAAACCACAACAGATATTTTTAAAAATATTCTTTTAACAGCGTAGTTGGGACCTTAATTGGGATAATATTATAACCTAAAATGCACAATAGCAGTTTTACAGCCTTTTCCACACTCCTATACCTTTAGTTTTATGTAGTAAACCAAATCAGTATAGCTTAGAAAACAGTATATTATTGGCTATATCAAACTGATATGCTCTTTTCTTAAACAAGAAAACATCTTTATTAAATTATCACTTATGACACAGGCAATTATACATTTATATAAAAGAAAACAAACCATATTGACATATTTTCAGTTGCAAACAATATACATCACTTATAATCTATCCAGTCATTGGCAATCAAACATTACAAAGCTCATTTAATTCCTGCCTTCCCTTAAACTCTATTCCTCCTCCAAAACATTATTCTGCATGTATTGCTCCTACAATTCCCATTTTTCTATGTAATTTGCTCCTACCCTTTTCTAAAGATTCCACTTCCAGTTGTTTAATCTCTGTTACCATATTTACTACTTCTAGTACAGTTAGTTTGGACTTTGATTTCCATTTTCTAGTAATTACTTTTTTTGGGAGGCACCAACATTTAACTCAGCAAGACCTTACTATGTCTAGGCAATACCAATTCTATGTCACAGCTCAAAAAATAATTTCCTTAGTTATACCAGTTTGCTCACCCAGTATTTCTGATAGAGTAGTCTGTAGGGAATTTATAAACCTGCCAACTCATTACACTTCTAGAAAATATGTTCTCAATTATCTCTTTCTTCCCCATCACATCTCCAACATTTACAATCTACTTGAGGAAAAATTCTTTGGAGTCTTCTTGGGATATAATTAAAGTACGTATGTAAATGCTTCCAAAGATCTTAAATCTTCTAATCTTTGTAGCATGTTTCTGAGCCATGCATATATCCTCCATTGTTCCTTTGTGAACTGCTTATCCATTCTCTCTTTCTAATCCTTTCTAACCTCCTCTGATTGATTCCTATAGTTATCACGCAATATTTTTCCTATGACCTACTAATCATCTCTTTTTTAACAGCAGCATCTTTCTAGATTGTACTAAAAACTCTACCAGTGCCGGTTTTCACTTAGGACCCCCCAATTTCTTTTGGTTTGCCTATACTCTCATATAAAATCTGTATCAGATTGTCAAAACCAATACCTCTTCAACAACCACTATTTGTCGAACTCTGAATCCATCAAATAATCATTTCCATGAACTGTTTTGCACAGTAAGTAATCAGTGGGCCATCATCTCGAATTTGCCCTTTTCCCCACTGTAGTGCAATCTCTGAGTTGGCATATTTAGTTGGGAAGGGGCACAGCCCCCCACTTTGGGGGGGATGGGGGCATAGATCCAAACCAGGGTGGATTTTACATTTTGCTGTTTTTATTGCAGTCAGTAGGTTGGCCAACATGTTACTTACCGTGGGAAAGATTTTTGTTATAACTATCATTCGACAGATTCACATTTGACAAATGGGGTCAATGAAGAGGTATTTGACCTTATCTGGTTTCAATAATGTGATGTAGACCCCCTGATATAAATCCTTGATGGGGAAGGCAATATCTAGCCTGCAGTCTGAATGAATTTTTGGCCTCTTCCCATTGTATTGAATCTCACTCTCAGTTATTTGCTCCCAATACCTTGGTTCCTTTCCCAGTTTTCTTCTGTAAATTCCAGCCTCCTCTTGTCTATTCTGTGTACTGTAATTGCAGTCATCCATATTGGCAGAATCTCCTTTCTCCACTCCCATGTTGGTTTAGTTCTTAGAATACCTTTTGATGTTCTGTAGTCCTTTCTCACCTTCATTCTTACATATGGGATCGGAGCCGATCCTCGGCTCCGACTCGGCCTGTTTACAAGCTAGAAGTCTTCTAGTTGGCTCGTGGCTAGGTAGGTATCCCATGGTGTACCAGTACAATCCCCAGATCTCGTTTGCTGCGTCGACAAGTTTGGTTGTGCTTCTCTTTGGCTCTGGCTAAGTGTTGCATTTACTTTAACTTTTTCCAAAAATTTTTGGCTCTGTTTATCTTAAAATTGTAAAAACTGTTAATGATTTATTGTTCATCAGTTAGCATAGTTGATATTAGTATAGTTAGCTTATACTTGTGCCATTTGATGCAGTCTTTGGCCTTTTTTGGCTTAGTATTGGTATCCTGTGTGCTGGTTTTCGTATACTCATAGAATTAGTAATTGTAGGTGCCTTTTGCGCACTGTTAGACTGTGTGTGTTAATTGGATCCTCTGGTGTTTTTGACGGTTTCCTGCTTGTTAATTAGTTAGCATTGTTCAATTTGCTATTATTGTTAACAGAACTATGTTCTGTTAGTTCTTGGCATAAGTTTGAGTTTTTTTGCGGATTCCCGCTTATTTTGCTGATATTACTGTTGAGTTTGTGTAATTCTATACCTTCTTTTGACTTTTAGGTCTGTTTTAGGTAGAAGACCTAGTTTCTTTGTTTCCTTTCCTACCCAGGCTAGGCCCGTTTAAGTTAGAGGACCTAGTCCTCTTGGTGTCTTTCTCCTTCCTGCAGGGCTAGCCCCATTTAAATGAGAGGACCTAGTCTTCCTTATCCTTTTTCTCTGCGTGTGTCCTTTCTGCAAGAATGTCCAAAGAGAGTAAGGATCATAAGCTATCTGGCTTTATGAAGTGTATTAAGTGCTCTCAAAAAATGTCCATAATGGATGGTCACGGTAACTGCGTTTACTGTTTGGAGGCCATCCATTTACAGGAGACCTGTTTATTTTGCCATGCTTTCAGCCCTAGGGTGTTGCAGGAGAGGAAGAACAAGCTCATCCTAAGAGGTCTTCTTAAACCTCCTTTGAGGAAGATCTGTCTAGCTCTTCCTCATCTTCAAAATCCACTAAGGGAAAGACTAAATCCTCTAAGAGGCCCTCTCCGGCACTGGCTGGTGTCTTGTAGCCACCTCTTAAAAATCACAGAATCAGACAAGTCCACTGTCTCATCGGCTCCACAGACCTCAGTGCCAACTGAGAGCAGTATTGTGATTACAGGTTTGGTTCCAAGTATTTCAGAGCTGATTACTGAGACTATTTCTTGGAGCCGGTCTATGGATCCTCCACCGGCCTCCTTGATATTGAAATCTCCGATATCTTAGAGATCCTGCTTTCCTACTCTGTCATCCAGGTCTTCCAGGAGTTTATCAGAAGAAGATGTGGAGAGGGTAGTGCTGAGACTGTTGAAGTCATCTGCTTTACCTAAATTGCTGTTGGCTCCGACCCACTCGGTTCCGGAGCCACTTGAGTCCGTTCAGTCCTCTGTGATCATTCCTCCTCCGAGACATGCTGGTCCTTCGGAGCTGGAGTGTTTGGTACCATTGGTGGAACCTTTGGCTCCAGCTCCCTCTATGGCTGTTTCAGAGCTGAGTTCTGCTCCGACACTCTCGGCGCCATCCGTAGTGTCTAGGGGCCAAAGCTCCCTGGTCAGCCCCAACAGGGATGCTTGGAACTGAACTTCTTTGGTTCTGAGTCTTCCTCTCGGTGTGTTGGCTAGGGTGAGTTCGGACCCTATGTCTATCTCGGAGCCGATAGCTCTGGAGCTGATGGCATTCTCGGTTTCCTCGGAGCCGGGGAGGTGTTCGGAGCCGGAGAGGTCGGCATGCAAGATGATGAGGAGTGTGCTGTCCCGATTGTCAGCGCCTACCAGAGGTACCGGCACTCTTCCCCCTAAAGCACCTACTTCTGTCTCAGCTCCTACTCCCTCCATGGACAGCAGAGACCCTCAGCCTCAGGATCCACTGACTGGTGGCCCGCACTCTTCCGAGACCTCCCTGGAATGTCCTTCTGAGGAGCCCCCACGGAAGAGAACATGTGAGAGAAAGCATGTAGACTCCCAGGATGAGCCTCTGACCTCTGACACTGACCTCAAGGAGGCAGAAGGGTCCCCCAAGTCATCCTCTGATGATGTCTCCTTTGTAGACATCCTGGAAAACCTTAAGCAGAGGTGTGGCTGGCCCACTGTCACCCCTTCTGATGAGGAGTCGGTGTACCTGAAGGCTTTCGAGTCTCAACCTTCAGCCTCTTGGGTGTCTTCACCTTTCGACGAACTGATGGAGCTAGTTATTCGAAAGGTGTGGGATACTCCTGATGCCGTGGAGCCAGTCCCCTGGAGACAAAATAAGTTTGTCTCTGCCCCTCCTAAGAAAGATTTTTTTGTCTAAAGGTGTTCCCATTGATGCCATGGTGGTGGTGGTGGCCACTAAGAAGGAGCTAGCTGAGACTTCTTCTTCTGTTCATCCGCCGAATAAGGAGTCTCGAACGATGGACAAATATGGGAAGCATATCTTTAGTTCAGTGCCATTTATCTTCAGATCACTGAACTACCTTACTCACTTCACGAGACTTCAGAGAGATCTCCTTAATGAGTTAGGAGATTCTCTACAAGGTACATGTACTGAGGGAATCCCTGACAAGGTTTCTGCCCAGTTGTCCACCTTGAACTCTATCGTCAACTCTTCCATGCGGCTTATTTCATATGCAGCCACTGGAGCGAGTAGAGTAGCGGGTTCAGGAATTTCCCTGAGGTGTCATTCCTGGATGCGTTTGTGTAACTTTGCGGAACCGTTCAAGTCTACCTTTACCAACGCCCCCTTCGACGGTTCCTCCTTGTTTGGATCCAAGGTAAAGGACACTCTCACCCGGTGTGAGCAAGAAGGAAAAACACTGTCTGCCATGGGAGTACGTTTTACTGTTCCCTCTAGACCATACCCTAAGGGTCAGAGGGGCGGTAAAATGTGGTTCAAGAAGTCCCAGAGGTTTTTCCACGATACACAGGGTGAGTCCTCCTTCAGAGGCAGAGGAGGAGGAGGAGGAAATGGTAGACGTCACCCTAGAGGCAGGAGCAGTCCGCAAAACCAGGGAAGTCGCGATTCCTTTCGGGACCAGGCTTACCAGCGCTCCTGATGTGGGGCCTGACTGTGCTTCTCTGGGGCCGGTCGGGGGTCACATTTCTTTGTACTCAGAAGCCAGGCTGGGTATCACTCAAGGCAAGTGGGTACAAAGAATTATTATCAGAGGTTATGTCATAACATTTTCTCTTCCACCTGTTGTTCCTAAGAAGATCCTGGATGTTCCACCCAGTCACAGGGATCAGGCAACTGTGGAGGTTATTAAGTTGCTGTCAAAAAGAGTCATCCAAACCATCCCAGGAGACCAAATAGGGTCCGGAACTTACTCCAGATTCTTTTTAGTGCCAAAACGTACAGGGGACTGGAGGCCTATTCTGGACCTCAGCAGATTGAATGAATCAGTAAAGAAGGACAAGTTCCAGATGGTGACACTGCAGTCTATACTCCCGTTATTAGGGAAAGACAATTGGATGTACTCAGAGCTCCAAGATGCCTATTACCACATAAAAATGGACAGTGTGTTGAGGAGTCATCTATGCTTCCGGCTGGGAGCCAGTCATTACCAGTTTTGTGCTCTGCCCTTTGGTCTCACCACAACCCCCAGGGTGTTCACCAAATGTATGGCAGTAGTGATAGCTCACCTGAGACATCGAGGATTCCAGGTGTTTCCGTATCTGGATGACTGGCTCTTGACCGCCCCCACCAGGCATCTACTTCTTCAGACCAGGGACGCTACTGTTCAGCTTTGTGCCCAGCTTGGAATTTCTATAAATTGGGAAAAATCTGCCTTATTGCCCTCTCAATCTGTGATTTTCATAGGTGCAGAGATAGACACAGTAGACATGTTGGCTCGTCTTCCTGCCGAAAGACCACAGAATCTGGTTCTTTAAATTCAGCGTCTTCTTCCCTTTTGAAAGGTCAAAGTCAAGATTATTCTGCAACTGCTGAGAATTCTTCAGTGGCTCCTGTCGTCCCAATGGTCTTTTCAACACCTCCCATTTTCTCATCACAGTCTGCTGACAGAATCTTGCAAGAAGGAGCTCCTTTGGTGGACACTACCCAATCAGTTAACCACACGTACCTCATTTGTCCCTCACCAACCTGTTGCTACTGTGACCACGGATGCCTCACAGATAGGGTGGGGGGGCATTTTCTTGGCAGGACTGTCCAAGGCACATGGCAAGATCGTGAGGCTCACCTGCATATCAGCGTTCTAGAGATGAGGGCGGTGCTCCTATGGGGACTATTGCAATACAATCAGACAACATGTCGGTAGTATGGTATGTCAACAAACAGGGCAGAACCAGATCTTACCCACTCTGTCAAGAGGCCATGCAAGTTTGGAAATGGGCGATGGCTTCCCAGCATTTTCTGGTGGCAACGCACATTCCAGGGACAACAATCATGATAGCCGACAAGCTCAGCAGGGCAATCCTTATGCCTCATGAGTTGTCTCTGAAACAGGAAACAGTGGAACAGATTTTCCGCAGAAGGGGACAGCCTTGCTGCGACCTCTTTGCCAGTCCAATCAGTGCCAAATGCAGCAGCTACTTCTCCCTCATCCCCCCTCCAGGGGAGTCACTGAGAGACACACTTGTTCACGGTTGACCCTTGGGTCTCCTGTATGTTTTTCCTCCCTTTACACTCATTCCCAAGGTTATTCAGAAAGTGAAATGGCTGGAAAGCAAACTTATCCTCATTGCTCCTTACTGGCCTCATCAGGTTTGGTTCCCCTTCCTCGGGCCTCTTCTCCTGGACAATCCTTGGATCCTGGACCCAGCTCCAGACCTGTTGACTCATATGTCAGGTTCGCTTCATCTCTCCTTACATACTGTCAATTTGACAGCGTGGCTGCTCCAGTTCCATCTCTAGTCAGGCTTTACGACTACTCACCCTCCATGACTTATATCTTTGCGTCTTCTCATAAACCTTCTACTAGGAGACTATATTCCAGTAAATGGAGAAGATTCTCTATTGAGGCGGAGAAATTGAATGTTGACCCTTACACTGCCTCCATTCCAATGGTTTTGGAATTCCTGTCTGAGCTTTTTCACCAGGGATCTGTGGCTGCCACTATCAGAGTTCATTTGGCAGCGATTTCAAACTTTCATCTAGGTTTTCAAGATTCAAATTTGATGTCACATAAGCTATGCAAAACCTTCCTTAAAGATGCCACTTTGTTAAGACCCCCTATCAAAAACCTGTTGCCTCATGGGATTACATTTTGTGTTGTCCAAATTGACTTCTCCGCCCTTTGAGCCTTCCCATTCATCTTTAAAATTCCTGTCCTGGAAGACTTTGTTTCTGGTGGCTATCACGTTGGCCAGAGGGGTGACAGAGTTGCAAGCATTGTCGGTTAAACCCCCTTATCTGATTTTTCACAAGGACAGGGTGTCCCTTCATACTAATCCCTCCTTTGTCCCCAAGGTCTGTTCCCATGCCACTTTGAGTCAATCCATAGATCTTCCAGTGTTCTTTCCAAATCATTCCAATGGAGCTGAATACAGGTTTCGTCAGCTGGATGTCCATAGACAATTACATTTTTATTTGCACCAGACTAAGGAAATCAGGAAATCAGATCAATTATTCATTTCCTTCTCTGAATCCAGGTCAGGTTTGCCAGTTTCCAAAGTGACACTCTCTAATTGGATTTCTAGCTGTATAACTTATGTTTACAATTCTGAGGGAAGACCTTTACCAGATCTCAGTCTACCTATGCAGCCTTTCAAGTCAGGGTCCCACTTGATAATATTTGTGCAGCAGCTACGTGGGCTACCCCTCACACACTTATTACTCATTACAAATTGGACCTGACCTCTAGGGGTAGAGCCTCCTTTGGTTCCACGGTACTCAGGAGTATTTTTCTGTGAGCCACCCAAGAATAAGGCACTAGGGACGCTGTCCCATATGTAAGAATGAAGGCGAGATAGGACTACAGAACATAAGGAAGTTATGTACTCACCATAATGTTCCATGTTTGTAGTCCATCTCACCCTTCATTTGTATGAACCCACCCGCCTACCCCCAGCCTGGAAGTACCTGGAGACAGGAAAATATTATTATCTTTTTTATGGAGACCTTTTAGTATTGGCTTCTTTGGTATAGTTGTTATTATCTCTCCTAGTTAGCAGCAAACAAGATCTGGGGATTGTACTGGTGCACCATGGGATACCTACCTAGCCACGAGCCAACTAGAAGACTTCCAGCTTGTAAATAGGTCAAGTCGGAGCCGAGGATCAGCTCTGATCCCATATGTAAGAATGAAGTGTGAGATGGACTACAAACATGGAACGTTATGGTGAGTATGTAACTTCTTTTTACTTTATGTATATAATATTCTGTATAGTTATTGTTATTCTCTTTAAGGATCTGCATCTAAAATCCCAATCTGTCATTGGTTCTTGAGCTGGGGTGTCGTCTTTCCTCTTTGTTATGGTAAAAAAAAAATAAGCGGCTCTGAAACACGAGGATATAATTGGTATGGTAATCATGAAAAGCTGGTTTTGTTTGCAGATGATGTTATTTTGTACCTGATAAATCCAGAAAAGGACATCTCAGTGTTGTCCTTTGGGGATATAAAATGAATAAAAATAAAACAAAGGCTACAGCTGTAAATTATGTGCCCACACATGAACTGGTTCAGCAATACCCATATTTATGGGGACATAAGATGAAGTATTTAGGAATGTGGATTAAAAAGGCTTCTGTTATGGCAGCCAAGGATATGTGGTAAGAGTCTAAACAAAAGATGATACAAAAGCAGAGAAGTTGAAAATTCTTATTTATTTTACTTTTCATGACAAAAATTCTGGACATGTACATGAAAGCAAAATGCGTATAATTTTAATAGCACCTGAAATGCAAAATTTTGCTTAATAATGCTAATAAAAATAATAATTTTGCTTAGTAATGATGATAAAGCGATTATTTTAATAAATAACTTTTTACAATATCCATGGTACAGTATTGTACAGTGTTTTGCCAAATATCAGGGTTGAACTCATGCTGCAACTTAAGCTACCATTACTGTAATGCTTCAAATTAAAAAAAAACAGCATGAAACAAATACCATAATTCGGTAGGCATGAATAAGTCTAACAAATCATAAAGACAGCAGGTTATTACAGTGTCAATATGGCAGGCTGTTCCAAAATATTTTTTTTTATTTTATTTTTTATTTTACATTTGTTGACCGGGCTGGTCCAACTGGATATATGTCCATTTTCAGCAGAGGCCCGGGGAGAAAAACTCCAAGTGAAAACATTAAACATTAAAAAACAGAGTTACAAATATAGCTCAGAGAAAAATAATAATAGCATGATAGTATTTTTACAGTGGCTACAATAAGCAAATAAGTACAAAAAGGGTGTTCAAATTGAGCATGTTAGCAGAAAAGTAAGTTTTAGTAAAGATTTGTATGCATGATAAATAAGAGTACTAGGAGCAAATTGCAAGCTACCAGCTTAGACAGGACAGTACAACAAGCAATATAAAGCAGCTGGAGGATTAGTCAAGTTTGAAAATGATTAACTTTCCAAGCTTCTCTCCATTCTCAAGAAGAATTTCTTGTCCTTTGTTTCTTCAAATTATAACAATAAACAAACTGGTCCCTTAAGCAGCATCTTATTAAATTTTGAGAACACAATTACGCGTAAGTGTGGATACTAGTCTGCCTCCATGTTACATTTCCACTTTATCTTGCTTAGCACTACGATAATTTCATCACTTCCAACTGTTTCCACATGAGCTTTAGATCTTTGTTGATTCAGCAACTTGGATCTATGAATGGGTAATAGAAAATGTACCCTAGGTCTGCCCCTGTACTATTACTGGATATAGGCAGTTCCTAAGTGCGTTATTCCATGCATGTTTCCCCCCAAATTATCTATGGTATGATCCCAGTTATTCTGACTAGGGGTAATATATAATAATTAAGCATGGGATGGGCAAGGCCAATCTTACACAAAATGGGATAGGTTAATTCAAACCCAAGTAGAGAAATTGTCCTGCAAGGGCAGCTAGCCTAGTACTTGCCTATGAATCTATACATACTGATGCGGATAGTAAGTTACAAGCAGTGAAAATGTTCTTAGTCCCTGTAGTCTTGTATACAGGTTAGGGATATTTTTATCAACACAAGGAGAAGTTGTGGACAATAATTAAGAAGTGAAGGAATTCATTTAGGAGAGAAAGAGGGGAAGAGTTAAGTGGAGCCGAGCAAGGTGGTTTAGGTTTAATTGATATGAAGGGATATTTTAGAGCTACAAAGGTAAAGCTCATATACATAACACAAGCAGACAGTTAAAATTCAAAGTGGAAAGGGATGATGATGAAGCAAGGGGAAAGTTCAAGAAATGGAGAGAAAGAGTGGGAATTTGGATGCAAATCATTAAGGAAAACAATAGCAACCATACTGAATATTATATTCATAAAGCAGCAGAAAGTATTCTAAGGACTAAGACAATACAAGTATGGAGAAAGGAGATTTTGTCAATAGTAATGACTGCAAGTAGAGGTACAGAAAATAGGCAAGAAGGGACTGGAATTTGCTGGAGAAACCTGGCAAAGGAGCCAAGATATCAGATGAAAATAACTGAAGCAGCAAAGGTAACAGAGACGACATTTGGATTGCAGGCTAGAGACTGCCTTCCCTGCCAAGGATTGATCTCAGAGTACAAAAAGGGGAATTTTAAGTGAAAGATCTGCTCTGGTAGAGTCTTTAGTTGAATCTAGAACAAATGCAGTTGTTAAAAAGGGATAATTAGTAGGGCATGTAAAATATTGCATGATAACTATTATCAGAGGAGGTTAGAAAAGATTTGGAAGAGGGACTGGAAAATAAATTTACAAGAAAACAATGGGAAAACATCTGTATGGTCCCAAATATGCACCAAGTTCAGACGGTCTAGGATCTTTGCTTGAAAGTGTTTGCATAGATATTGTTATACCCAAAGTAGACTTCCAAGCATTTTCCTCATGTAGATAGAAAATGTTGTAGATGTGATGGAGAAGAAAGAGGTAACTGGGGAAATATGTTTTAGGAGTGTAATGAGCTGGCAGATTTAAAAATAAATCTCAACAGAGTACTCTATCAGAAATATTGTGTATGCAAATGGTTGTAAGTAAGGAAATGATTATTTCGAGCTGGGATACAGGATCTGAATCGCCTAGACTTAGTAAGGCCTTATTAAGTTTAATTCTGTTGCTGCCAAAAAAAGCAATTACTAGAAAATGGAAATCAAAGTTTGTACCAAAGTTTGTAGTATTGAATATTATAAAGGAGTTAAAAGAACTGGAAAAGGGTTCTTTTGAATAGGGAAGGAGCAAATTTCATAGAAATAAATGGAAATTGTGGTAACAATACATGCAGAATAATTTTTAATAGGAGGAGGATTGAGGTTTAAGGGGAGGTAGGAATTCAACAGTTTTTGTAATGTTGGGCTGATGATAGCAAAGAAAAAATATGTGGTGTATATTGTTTTTAAATGGGAAAATGTTAAAATGGTTAGTTTTCTTTTCTGTTAATGTATGCTTGCCTATGTCTTTTAGGGTTGCCACCTTTTCAAATGCCCAAAGTGGGACAATTGTGGTACAAACATCATATTTTGCAGGCCAAAACATACCCATGGACAGTACAAAGGACAGAACTTCACTTTTTGACTAAATAAAAGCTTATTCGTGTAGCATTTTAGTTGCTTATGCTGTTTCTTATAACATTTAGGTGTTTCAGATACAGAATAACTGTTTTATGCAACTATTACATAAAATATAGGAAATAATTTTGCCCTAAAATCTCAGGACATTTGCCATTTTTACAATTTTTCTGCAGGACATAACTGCCCAAAGAGGGACTGTCCCTCGCAAAGTGGGACAGGTGGTAACCCTAATGTCTTTAATGATAGTTTTAATAAAGGTGTTTCAAAACAGTCTTAGTGTCATTCTGTTAATAAATTCTTGCACTTTCTAATGCTATATATTATTAGCTGGTACGTTAAGTTAATTAGAAAAGCCAAATCTCAAAAACAGATGCCATAAGGAGCCATGGCTATGAGCTGGAAGAATACAAATATTTCACTTTTAGGCTGGAATGAATTAGACCCACCCAGAGTGCTACAGCTCTCAGGTTTGACCACAAATGTAATACTGGATTTTAAAAGCTAGTATTGCATTAAACAGAGATCGGGATTGGCTGATCATGCCCCCTCCAATACTTTGCACCTCTTGCTGTACTCCTGAGGGTTAGGGAATGAAAGACAGTCTTAGGATTAGGTAATGAGAACAGAGTTTTATGGTTAGAGTTAGTGTTCAGGTAAGATTATAAAGTTTTATAGGACAAGGTGTTGAGAGGGATAAGTAGTTTGAGAGATTGAGATAGCGGGAGTTTAAGCCTTTGCCTTTTTGAGCCATTGGCAGTGAGCACTTGTGTCACAAACAAGTAGCACATGAGAACCTGTAGTAGATCCCATTATAACATATAAGAAAATACATATTTAGCCTTTGTATACATTCCACGGTGGTGCAGCGATAGCATTGTTGCCTCACAGCAAGAGGTTCTCCCGTTCAATCCCCGGCTGGAGTGCGGGGAGTGCCTCCTGTGTGGAGTCTGCATGTCCTCCCCGCGGTTGGGTGGGCATTCAAAAGACATGCGTAAATGGGCGTGCCTTCGTTGAAGGTTGAACATCGAGCTGGCACCTCAGCGTTCGTGAAAATCTACTGCCAATCATTAGCGGACCGGAGTTCCACTGTGGTGACCCCTAACCGGGAAAAGCTGAAAGACAACAACATTAAATGAAAAAGTTGTCTTAAACTGAAATATCTTTACAGCCTCCAACCTGCAGTGTAAACTTGGTGCTGTCCAGCCATTTTTTTTCTTCATTTGACTAACCATTATCTTGCCACTAAAGTGCTCTCTGTACATTACAATTTCTTGGTTTCACACTAATACTCTCAAAACATAGTTTAATTAAGCAGTCAACAAAGCCCGCAAACAAAATAAGTTGGTCTTATCTTTTGGATTGAAATAGCTATTGTCTCATGTTCTGTACATACCTTTTTTCAGTTTCATATCATACTAAATTTATATTTGTCCTATATTGCAATGCAAAATTATTTTCATGAATACTTTGTTTAAATTAGGGGAATGCAATTAAAAAAAAACTGATTCTAAATGTTGGAGGGCTGAGAATTCTGAAACATAGTCTATTTTCATATCTTTTAAATGCACTGACAAACTTATTTATTTTGGCTGATGTATGCCTTGTGTAGTCATTATCGGTAAACACGTTTATTGTCTCGTGTTTATTTTTTGACACAGTTCTTACAAAATCAGTTCTTTTGATCGGTAAATTTGAAATTTTAATAATAACGTGTCTTGGTTTTCTTAAGGCTGAACTTGAGGAATATACACAGTAAGCTCTCTGTTAATATTTCTTTGTAATAGAATCCCTGTTCTCTTTCATTACTGCTTCTTTTTTTTGACATTGGCAATCCTACATTTATATAAATGAAAAACAAAGTGACACCACTTTAGTTACAAGCATTTTGCTTCACAGACACCACTGAAATAAAGTACAGTTGTGTACACTTACCATAAATGTAGATGTTCGAGTGTATTCACTGTTGCAGTCATCACACTTGGGTCTATCTGCAGGTAGCCCTCATTCGGCCCGAATACCAGAGTCTTAGTGTTTCTGCGTTGGATGCTGTCGCTTCTTCCATGATGCCAAGTCATCAGGGGTATAAAAACAGGCAGCTGACCCCATTACATAAGTTTTTCTTGCCCCAAATGTCAGGAGCCCCCAAATAGGGAGTAGTATATGGTGTGGAAACCACCATCAGTAAAAAGTAAATACCAATACCATTAGAAATAGCCATAGAGAGGAGAGATAGAAAGAGAAAAACAAAGGGCTGGAGGGAGGGAAACCAGGACTGCAACAGTGAATACACTCGAACAGCTACATTTAAGGTAAGGTACACAACTGTGCTATGTTCTTCGTGTTTCACTGTTGCAGTCATCACATTTGGGTTGATTCCCAAAGCTGAGGAAGGGTGGAGGCAGTCAAGAAGAGTTAGGGTTGGCTAGTGGGCCCTGCAAGACTGCTGTATCAAATCCTGCCCTGGATTTGGAAAAGAGAGGTAAGTGGTAATGCTTGGTGAAGGTGTGTACAGAACTCTAGGTTGCAGCTTCCAGAATGACCCTGGTAGGGACTCCCCTGAGAAATGCTGTAGAGGTAGAAGTAGCCCTAGTGGAATGTGTTCTGGCCCCCTGAGGGGTTGGTTTTCCATGGTGCTTGTAACAGAAATGGATGCAGTGTTGTATCCATTTGGAAATGGTTTGCTTAGAAATGGCCTTGCCCTCTGCTGCTGTTGCAAAGCTGACTAGCAGCTGGTCAGATTTTCTGAAAGGCTTAGCCTATCAAGGTAGAACCTGAGCTGTCTGTGCACGTCCAAAGACTGCAGGATCCTTTCCTCTTTATTCTGAGGGTTAGGGAAGAAGGTTTTCAAATGGACGGATTGGTTTAGGGCCACACTGGACACCATCTTAGGCATAAAGGATGGGTTAGTCCTGAGGAAAACCCTGTCAGCATGGAAGATGATAAAGGACTCCACAGCCGTCAGTGCCTGTAGCTCAGACACTCTTCTAGCTGAAATGATGGCCAGATGCAAGGCTGTTTTCCAAGGGAGGAATTTTAACTCTGCTGAAGCAGCAGGTTCAAAAGGGAGAAGTGTGAGCTTTTCCAGTACAAAGTTAAGGTCCCAAGCAGGGGTGGGCACTCTTGGGGGCCTTAAGTTTTAAGCCCCTCTCAGGAACTGTTTGATGAGAGGGTGAGAAAATAGAGGTGGCTCAGTGTTGTAATGAGCCGAAATGGCAGAGGCATGAATTTTAATGGAGGAGAAGGATAGGCCTCTCTGGAGTAGCTCTGCTAGGTAATCCAGTATTAGAGGTAAGGAGGGCACAGCTGTGTCCTTTCCTTTGGACTGAATCCAACAACAATATTTTTTCCACTTTTCTGCATAGGATTTCCTAGTACTAGGCCTTCTGGCTTCAAGAATGATGTCCAGCACCTGTTTACTTAGGGTTGCTGGTGGAGTATTCAAGGAATAAGCCAGTCTGTATGATTTAGGGTTTGTAATTGTGAATGCAAAATCTGTCCCTCCTGCTGTGACAGCAGGGTAGGGGGTCTGGTGTATGTGCCAGGGTGGCACCGTTGTCAGGCTGCACAGGAGTGGGTACTAGTGCTGGTGTGGCCAGTCCGGGCAATCAGAATTGTCCTTGGCCTGTCTTCTTTTATCTTGAGTAGTACTCTTGAGAGAAGGGGCAGAGGGGGAAGGCATAGATTGAGAGGATTTCCCCATTGAAAGGATAGGGCATCCACTTTCCATGCCCTGCTGTGAGGGTTCCTGGTGCAGAATTTGCTTAACTGGTGGTTGTGTGGGGAGGCAGAGATCCACCTCTGGGGTCCCCCACCTCTGGATCAGGAGGTTGAAGGTGCTGGGCTCCAATTTGCACTCATGTGGGCCTAGGGGATTTCTGCTTAAGTCATCTGCCAGTGAATTTTGTTTGCCTGGCAGGAATTGAGCTTGTAGATGGACTTGGTTGTCCAAAGATGTGCTCCACAGAGTCATGGCTAACCTGCAGAGTGGGTAAGAATGGGTTCCCCCTGCTTGTTTATGTACCACATAACTGTGATGTTGTCTGTTTTTATCAGCAGTTGTCCTGGAAGGATTAGGTATCTGAAAGCTGTCAGAGCATTCTGTACAGCTAGCATCTCCTTTTGGTTGACATGCAGGAGAATTTGGCTTGGGCTCCAGTGGCCCTGAATGCATTTTCCAGCCATGTGAGCCCCCCATGCATAGTCTGATGCATCTGTGGTCAGGGTTTGGGTGGCGTGGGGTAGAGTAAAATGCAGTCCTTTGTTGTGTTGCATGCTTCTGCCCACCAAAGGAACTCTACCTCAGACAAGGTATGATAGGAATGACAGTTTCCAGGTCCTGAGAATGTTGGCACCAAAGACTTTTTAAGTACCATTGAAGTTTTTTCATATGCAGTCTTGCATATGGAATTAGCAGAATACATGAGGCCATGAACCCTAGGGCTTGCAGTATTTTTCTTGCAGTTAGCTGGGTTCTGGTGGCCATTTGCTTGAAGTAGTCTGTCAGATAGACTTGTTTTTCTGAAGTGAGAAATGCCATCTGGGAAGTTGTGTCCAAGCTTGCTCACAGGAATACAATCTTTTGACTAGGCACCAGTTGTGATTTATTTTTGTTGATGGTGTACCCCAAAGAAGTGAGAAGGCTTTTTACAAATGCCAGATGCTGAAGCAGCAATTCCTGACTGTCTGCCTAAATCAGGCAGTCGTCCAAGTATGGGTAAATTTGGATATTTCTCTGCCTGCAGTATGCAGTGGCTGGAGCCAGACATTTTGTGAATACCCTGGACGCAGTAGAGAAGCCAAAGGGACGTGCAGAGAACTGATAATGCATAGATCCTGCCCTGAAACGTAGATATTTCTTGCATGATTCCCTGATGGGGATGTGCAGATAAGCTTCTTTTAAGTCTAGGGTGACTAACCAGGCATCCTTGACAAGCATAGGGAGAAGCTGTTGCAGGGTAAGCATCTTGAATTTTGGTATCACCAGGAAGGTGTTGAGAATTGAAAGATCCAGGATTGGGCGCCAAGAGCCCTCTTTCCTGGGTACCAGGAATAGTCTGGAGTAGAAACCCTGACCCCTTTGTTCTACTGAAACTGGCTGAATAGCTCTGATGTTGAGCAGGGAAAGAACTCAGTTTTGAGCCTCTGCCCAATGGTTTGGAGGAACGTCTGGAAACTTGCTAGGAGATGGCAGTGAATGGAAATAAAATTTGTACCCCTGGAATATAATGTTGAGAACCCATCGGTCCTGAGTCATGGACATCCAGTTTTTTGCATGAAGGGCAAGTTTTCCTCCTAGGGGCAAAAGCAATTGGGCAGGGCTGGGAGGTAGGGTTGAGAAGTCATTATGAACTTTTTCCATAGGGAGGTGGCTTACCACTCCCTGTTTTAGGGGTGGGAGCACTCCATTGCTTAGATCTCTGCATACCCTGAGACTGTAGTCTGGATGGTCTGTTTCCCCTGGGTCTTGTTTGGGAAGGCCTGGAGGGGGCTGGAAAGGACCAGTGTTTTGAAGGGCAATTCCTATTGAATCGAGGTGGTTGCAATTTTAAGAATTCTTTAACAGTTTGCATAGATTTAGCTTTTTCTTCCATCTTTTTAAGAACTTCTTCTGCTTTGGTGCCAAACAAAATGTCCTTATTTAAAGGAGCATCTAGTAATTTGGATTTGACATGATCTGGCAAAGTCTGCTTCTTCAGCCAAGCATGTCTTCTCAGTGCAGAGTCAGTGACTGCAAAGCCCTGCAAGATACTAGGGCATCAAAACCACACTGCAAAATATGTTTACTAACGTGGTTTGCAGAATGCATAAGCTCTTGCAAATCTTTATTTTCTGCACAATCTGGAAATATTACCAATTTTTGTTTAATGAGATCCATAATATGTTGCTGGTACTTCAGCATGTGAAACTAGAAATTCAGTGCCCTGATAGCAAGAGTAGCAGAGGTATATACCTTCTTACCCCATCTGTCTAAAGCTCTGGAATCCCTGTCTGAAGGGGTAGAATTTTTGGCTGTAGTAGCCTTAATACCTTTAGGTCCCTGGGAAATGATCTCTGGATCAACAGAAGGATTCTTGAAAAGAAACTTGTGGAAATCAGGTACTCGGTAGTACCTGTCCTTTTTCCTAGGGGCCGGAGGTAAGTTGTCTGGAGTAAGACTAGATTTCAAGAAAACATCATCCATACCATCTAGGACAGGGAATAGCTCTAAAAATTCTCTGAGTCTCTTTTTGGACTGAGGATAGTCTTGGCATTCCCAATGGAAATGCTCTCTTAAAGTATGTAATGTTTCACCAAAAGAGACATCCTCTGGAGGGGAGGCAGAAGGAATGGATTCCTCTGCATCTGAATCCTTATAGGCTGATAAGGGCATGTCCTGATAATCAGAAAGGTCAGAGTCATTGGACTCCTGGTCTGTAGAATATGAAAGCGACTGAATTCTTTGTCTCTTAGCAGGGGAAGGCTGGCTTTCCCTTATTAGGGTTTTAAGACCTTAAGCCATTCTAAGCATTTGTTTTTGTGGCATGGGGGCCTGAGCATGCACTTTGGTCGTCAGTTTTCTAGACGTAGTGCATACTCTGGGCCTAAGAAACTTGGTAGTTTTGGCTAAATAATAAGTCGTCAGTTTGAGTCGAACATCGGTAGGTCAGAAAACACCCTCAGAAGCCGGTGCCTGCACAGCGGCTCCAGACCCACCCAAGGTAGAGACATCTGCTGGTTCCATAGTCGAAGAAGCATCTTGCGGAGACTCTGAATGGGTCTCAGCAGAGGTCTGCAAATCCATAGAAGCAGGCATCAGAGGCTGCAAAGGCACCTCACTGCATACCAGCGGACTGGCAACTAGCTTAATGGAAGCGTTGTCGGCAGTCTGTCTCTGTCTTTATCCTTATGTTTTTTCTGAAGATTGGTTGTCAGATGGCTTACCAAAGCTATTTCAGAATATGGAGATCGAGAGCGAAAGAATTTAGCAACAAAAATACCCTGACAATGAATGATTCGAGCGTTAAACAAGGCACAAAACCGACAGCGAGGGACATCGTGGTCTGGGCCTAAACAGGTGATGCAGTAAGAATGAAAATCTCTGTGAGGTATTTGCTTTCCACAGGTAAGACAATTGTTAACTTTTTCTGACATCGGTTAGAGCAAGAAAAAAGGATCCCTAACGGGGTACTTAGCTTTAGAAGACTTCAGGAAAATTTCGGGTAGCGGCTGACCGGCACTTGTGAACTGCTTCTGCTTCGGGATCCTCCTTGGCAAGAAAGACTGATGTAATGTCATCAGCTGCCTGTTTTTATACCCCTGATGACCTGACATCATGGAAGAAGCAACAGCATCCGATGCAGAAATACTAAGACTCTGGTATTCGGGCCTACTGAGGGCTACCTGCAGGCAGATAACACAAGTATGATGACTGCAACAGTGAAACACGAAGAACATCTGTAGTTGCAAACATTATATACCATTTATAATTTATCCAGTCATTGTCAGTTAAGCATTATATGGCTCTTTCAAATCCTGCCACATAAACCTTGTTCCTTCTCTGCATATACTGTTCCCACAATTCCCATTTTTTTTCATTTGTTGTTTGTTCCTTCCCTTTTCTAAAGATCCCAATTCCAGTTGTTTTACCTGTGTTACTGTATTCATGAATTCTAGTAAAGTTGGTCTAGACTTTGATTTCCATTTTCTAGTAATTACTTTTTTGGCAGCCACCATAATTAGACTCAGCAGGGCTTTTGTAGCAATTCTGATTCTGTATCGTAGCTCAAAAAATCATCCCCCCAGTCAATCCAATCCACTCACCTAGCACCTCAACAGAATGGTCTGCAGGGAATCCCTAAAGTCTGCCAGCTCATTACAGTCCCAAAAAAATATATTCCCAGCTACCATTTTCTTGCCCATCACACCTCCAACATTTGCTGTCTACCTGAGGAAGAATTCTTTGGAGTCTCTTTAGGGTATAAAAATATCTATGTAAACACTTCCAGGCAAAGATCCTAAATCTTCTAGACTTTGTTGCATATTTGGAGCTATACGTATAGCCCCCCCCCCCCATTGTGTCTTTGTGAATTGCTTATCCAATCTCTCTTCCCAATGCTTTCGAAGCTCCTCTGATTGATTCTTAAAATTATCATGCTGACGTTTCTTTACTGCTTCTTCATGAAGGTTGCAGTATTAACCCCCTCTGATTTTCTTTTTTTTGGTATAGTAGTCAATGTTATGTTGTCATTGTTGTCATGCTAGCTTTGTCTTCAAGTTGCACAAGTTTTTCCCTCTCTTTTATTCCTATAAAACCTGATCTGTAATTTTTGTCCTTGAGCCCTACTTCTGATGTTTGCATTGCCATCAGTTCATCCAGCTGCCTTCTGTGGGAGCACTAGATTTTTTTCCAGCTTCTTATTACTAGTCTTTATGTGGTCTTCCAAGGTTCTGCTTATTTTAAAGGCTTCTGTATAAATCTTATTGATCTGATACTTTCTTTCTTGGAGAAAGGAGGTTGTGGTTGAAATCCAGAAGTATGTCTCAAATTTCAAAATATACAGGAAACATTTGATTTTCTGGCACAGGACATGGTGGTGTAATAATTAAAATCTTCACCTTACAAATACAAGGTCTGCAGTTTTATCCTGATCTCTGGTCACTGCTTGTGGAGAGTTTGTATGTCCTCTGTATTTTTTGGGGGGTTTATCCCCTCGATCCCTGAATAAAAACATGCTGGATGTTTCCACTTCAAGTATGGAAGTTGTCTGTTTTAGACCCTGTCCTCCTAATTAAACTTGAGAGGTCCTCCAACAGATTTTACACATAAATAAACAGAGTCGTGGGCCGCAGCACAGACTCTAGGTTCTGCCTATTAGTGGAAGTGTCAGGTGGACCAACCACTTTAGGTTTCACCTTTTGTGTACAGTATTCTCTACACATGATAGCATAAACCCCAGACTGCATTCTGTGTCAGGGTTAGCCACATGATGGTTTACAAAACTGTATCTAGGTTATTAAGCCATGTTGACTAATTTTGCTAAAAGGAGCATGTATTTTTTTCTGGTGCTGTGTAGGTTAAGGACTTGACCTGTGCCACAGGTCAGATGTAGGTGGTGGGCGGAGTTTACTTACACCTGTTGGCCAGTGTGGGCCTGCCGTAAAGCTCAGCAAGCCCCTGGTCACTAAATTATAGCCTGACCTGCATCCTGTTGCCCAAATTGGGTTTCCTGGGATAGCTCTGTTGCGAGAAAGCTTGGATTTAAAACCGATCAACCTGCCAGAACTGAACTAAGGATTGCACTGACAGAATACAGTTTTGAAGTGGATGGCAGGATGGTAAGGAGGACAATTTATATTTTGTGTGTCCAGGAAATAAGGTAGGGTGGAACGGCAAAGTTTCTTGGCCTGAAGTGAGTCTTTGACTCGGGGACAGGGCACACCATAAATGTTGTGAAAAATGTGGTGAGAGAAAGTCTTATAGAGACTGTGAGGGATCAGAATCAGTAATAGACTTATGGCAATAAGACTCCCATGACAAGATATAGCAGTCTTCATGCCATCAGTCTGTGCTCCACAGCAGGGCTGTGATGGTGAGTGTACTTAGGCAGCAGTTGCAGGACCACCTTAATAAAGTGGGACAGAGTGAGCTGGTCTTGATATTGGGGAACCGAATGCTGAAATTGGGACAGACAGAACAGGGTATGAGGATAGTGTGTTTCCACACGGTTGGGAAGAGTAATAAGGAAGAAGAGGCCATTACAGTACAGGGAGTCACCAGGAGTATTGTTAGATTTAGTCACAGTTAGCAACATCTTGTCAGAAGAGTGCAGTCATCTTTTGGGACTGTAGAGTTGGAGAATATTGCATAGACTTGGGCATTTGTCTGGGTCATATATGAGCTTATGTGTCATGACAAGATGAGAGCTGGTTAAATGGTGCTTTAATTCCAGTCACTGAAGTCACTTTAGTGTGAGGCAGTGGTGTGTCCTATAATGGTGGTTGGGAGCAAATTTTGCAATTTTAGTATAGCACTGGTCAAAAATGGAGAGTTGATTAGATTGCAGATGGATAAGTGTGAGAGCTGCATATAGGAGATAAGGGATAAAAAGATGCGAAGGAATGCTTAACCTGGCTTGCTCTGTTAGGTAGGGTTTTGCACTTTAGAGGGCTCCCATTTTTTGGTGGATTTTCTTTGCAGCCTGTTTTATGTGATGGTTGAATTTTTAGTTTTCATCAATAGTAACTCCTACTAGTTTGGTATGAGTTACCATTTCTATACTGCTGTTGTGTGGTGATAGATCTGTGAAGGAATTTCTTTGGTTGGATAGTTGCTTAGCTACAAATAAGATAAGTTTGGATGGATTTTTGGGGGTTTAGAAGGAACTATGAGTCAGTTAACCAAGTCTCAATCTGTGGAAGAACTTTTTTTGGTGTACTGTAGTAATTTAGCCATGTTTTTGGCAGAACAGATGATTGTGGAATCATCTGCATACTGGATGATGGCTGCTTGTTTGGTTGCTGAATGCAGGTCATTAATGAATACATTAAAAAGTAGTGGACGTAATAGAGAGCCTTGAGGGACTCCCACAGTTAGTGGGAGAAAGGAAGAGATGTTGTTTTTCCACTGTATAGCTTGTTGTCTGTTTGAGAGGTAACAGTTAAATAAGGATAGTGAGAGTTTATCAAAGCCTAGAGAAGACATCTTGCATAATCATTTTTGACGTGACACCATGTTGAAGGCAAATGACACATCAAGGAATGTGGACAAGACAAGGTTTTTGTTGTTTATACTTTGATTTACTGCTGTAACAAAGCTTAGTAGTAAAGTGGTGGTATTGTGATGTGGAGAGAAACCATGCTGTGTAGGGGAAAGTAGTGAGTTTTCAGGAAATGTAGGTAAGGACTGGGACTGTATACACTTTTCCAAGTCTTTTAGACAGAGGAGATAGAATAGCTATGGGCTTGTAAATGAACAGGTCTGTGGAGTTTCCATCCTTATGGAGGGAAAGTATCTAGGATTTTTTAACCCACAGAGTGGGAATATAGCTTTACTTAGACCAGTTTATTAAAATGGACACAGGGTATGCTAGAGCATCTACAGCAATTTTATTGTATTCACCTGGCAAGTTGCCTGGGGTATGGGTGGCGGGTTCAAAGTTTTCAGCAGATTTAGCTGGTAATTGGCAGGTTTAAAGGTTTCAGTAGATTATTTAGCTATTAAGTTGCCTGAGGTAAGGATGGTGGGTTCAACATTTTCAGTAGATTTAACTGGTACGTAGCCTGGGGCAAGGGTGGCAGGTTCAAAGTTTTCAGTAGGTTTAGCTGATAAGTTGCATGGTATAAGGGTGTCAGGGGTTCAAAGTGTTCATTAGGTTTAGTTGGTAACTTGCCTGGGGTAAGGTTGGTGGGTTCAAAGTTTTCAGTAGGTTTAGCTGGTAAGGTGCCTGGGCTAAGTGTGGCGGGTTCAATGTTTTCAGTAGGTTTAGCTGGTAATTTGCCTAGGGTAAGGGTGGTGGGGTACACATTTTTTAGTAGTTTTCTGATAGTGGAGATTGGGATGGGTTGAAGTTTGAGAGCTTGGGAATGGAGACGTTATACAATTGTTGAAGACTATAGGTTTAAGAGAGAGGCAACAGAATTTACAAAGTGTGAGTTAATTGGTAAGCAATGAAGTCTCCTGGTGCATCTGTTTTGGGTCAAGGCTGGGTTGTATGGGCTCGATGTAGCAGTTTCTTGATGGTGGACCAGAATATTGTAGAGTTGTTCTGATTTGCTGTTTGTAATTTTATAAAGTATTTTTTTTTGTCAGAATGGATTTTGGTTTTATTAATATTTCTAAGCTGATTGTACTTCTGTTTGTTGGCATTCATGTTGAATTTTTTCCAGGCTCTCCATACTTTATCCATGTTTTTCATTTGCTGTTTAGTTTCCTTTGTTAGCCAAGGAGATGGATTTCAGTTAATTATTTTGATCCTTATGGGTGCAGCCTCATTTTGTGTTTTTAAAATGTTGCATTAAATAGTGCTACTTCTTCATCTAAGTTGATTGTGTTTAGCACTCCCCAGTTTATTAATTTTAATATTTGTAATTTAAGTGTCTTTGTTGAAAATGGAGAGATTGTGAGCAAGGTTATAGAGATGTTGTTTTTGGTTATGAATGTGCTCTCTTATTGTAAGAACAGGCAAGTGATCACAAAAGGTGTCAGGAATAGTTTTGGCATAGTTTATTTTGTCTGGTTTATTTGTAAGGAATGAGTACCTCAGGAAACTTCTGAATGACGAAACTCCCAAAGAAACTTTGTTGTCACATGCACAGCCTACATTGAAAGGAGGAAGGAGAACCCCATCCCAAAAAAAGTATAAAGTTCACTAAGGAAAATTAACTCAGCAGAAAGAGGCAGGCTCAGATGAAGTCACAGCAGATATTACCAAGATGTTGGCTGTGTTTGGGGAGAAGTGGCCCCTCAGGGTATTCTTTGCAGTATGGAGAGAGGTGTATCTTTGGTGACTGGAAGAGTAAGCGTTATATTACTAGTATATAAGGACAAAGGGATTATGGGAATATTCACAGCTGCAGGCAGTGCAAAAGTTTCAAACTGCTGCCACACTGCATGGAAGTACTGGAGAGGGTGACATAAATGAATGTGCATAGTAGTAGAAAAAAAAAATAGGTGAGCAGTTTGATTTCAGGTTAGGGTGCAATACAACTGACCCAATATTTGCAGTGAGACAAATAGTGGAAAAGAAGCTGGAGAAGAGGAAATGATAAGGTCTAAGGAAAAGTAATTTTGGGCAGTTGTGTGATGGTTCAGAGTCCCAGAAACATTAGCAGAAATAATGCAGGCTATATGTACAAGGACTGAAAGAGTTAAGCAAAAATAGTGTTCAGCAACATAGAGGGGAGTTCAGTAGGAGCAGATGTGCATCAGTGTTTGGCTCTGAGCTCACTCTTGTTCATAATGTTTATTGATTATATCAGCAAACAGGTCAGAGGGCAGAGATCAGCAAAGCTACTGTAAGGAAATAATGTGACGCTGTAAGCAGGCTAGACACAAACTTCAGCAAATGATAGAGAATGGAATACATAGCTGAAGGCACACGAGATGAAACTGAGTACAGATAAGACAGTGGTCATGGTAGCAAATGGGGAAAATAAGAAGAAGCAGAAAATTGAAATAGAAAGGAAGATAGTGGTACAGGTTTACAGCTACTGCAATCTGAGAGTTGTGGTTGAGGAAAATGGAAGTCTGAATGAGGAGGTTAGAACAAGAATTAGAGGGGCTACAGTCAACTGGCACAAAGTGTTAGGGAGAGTGTGTGACAAGAGAATGTCAAAGAAGCTGAAAGAAAGATATACAAAACGGTGATGTGACCAGTGCTTCTGGATGGCACAGTAACCTGACCAGTGAAGGCAAAGGAGTTGAAAAAGACTGATGTGATGGAGATGATGTGCCAGAGATGGGGGGGGGGGGGGGGGGTATGATGAATACTATTTTTATTTTTTATTTATTTTACATTTGTTGACCGGGCTAGTCCAGCTGGATATATGTCCATTTTCAGTGGAGGCCCGGGGAGAAAAGCTCCACAAACAACAAAAAATAGGCCAAGACAATGATATTTACAATAGAAATTGGTACATTACAAAGCTTTATTACATATTACATATCTAGGATTTTATATTCTGTATTCCAATAGGGAAAAAACTGATGTAAATAAACCTAGCTGCAACAGTCGTTTGTATTAATAATGCAAATTATATCTAAGAGATACTATAGATTCTAAAGTCGCACAAAAATATCAAAAGAAAAACGCTAGTGTTAAGCGGATAGAGTATTCAAAAGCAAAGTACAAGGATACAGTTATAATGTTAAGCGGATAGAGTATTCAAAAGCAAAGTACAAGGATACAGTTATAATGTTCAGTCTCACAAGAGTTCTGGTCTTATATGAAAATGGTTAGTCATTCAATTGTATATACATATTTACATGAGGAATAATCCTCAGAATGGTCAAGCACACTATTATCAGCGAGTAAACACAAGATAATGTTCATAAGAGACTGATGGGACTGATGAAGAAGTGATAATATCATAGATTAATCCCAAAGCAGCCCCAATTGCAGAAAAAATGAAGAACAACAGATTATGATGGTTTGGTCACATGTGCAGGAAAACAGAAGACAGTTTGCTAAAGCAGATTTGGGAGAGACAAAAAGAGAAGAGAAGGGTGCCCAGCTGAGAGATGGATGGATTACATGAAGGAAGAGCTGCAACAAGTGGACATGACTACAAAAGAAAGTCGGCGAGTGACTCTGAATCAAAAGCTGTGGTGACATTTGGCATGACACCCTAAATTCATATAAAATGTGGGAAAAGAGGGATGATGGGAATAATAACATTAGTAACATAATTTCAAGTGAAACAGCTGTGTACATTTGTTTTTTATTAGATGAGTGCAATGAAACTTTTGCAAAATTAAGCTTTATATGTTGTCAAACATGTATTCACCACATATACTGAAACCCAATTTTCTTTGCATTAGTTCATGTTTAAAGCTGACAAAGTAAAATTAGTACATCTTCTCCAATGTCTAAGAGAGGAGTAGGACCCCCACCCCCAACCCTGTCAGACTGTAAGAACCAAGTAAGTAGCACACTGTTGTAATATCTTTGCATCTGATTTGAGAAAAATACTTTATTCTCTACTAATGCCTTAAGAAAAGAGTTGAAAATTGAAAAGTAGTCCATTGACATGGAGTTCTATGCATCTTCTGCCTTTTGCCATATTTTCCGCTGCCTTTTACACTGATTCATGTAAGTTTTAAAGAAGAGAACCTCCTGTAGCTCACAGATCTTGCACGTCTTTATCTTATTCGGTCAGACCTATTCGCCATTTCTCTGTTGTCCATTAAATCAGTGTCATTATTATCCATTGTTACCAACAACTCATAGTCCTAATACTACAATGGTTCATAAACTAAAATAGCTTTCACTGCTTCTTGTGAATCCATAAAGGTTTTAAATCCACATTGAAAATATACCTTGAAAAGTGCTGGACAACAAATCATATGACATTTTGTGTTCTTCAGTCTACACCTTTCACAGAAGCCAAAAGTTATGCTCTATAATGCTGAGTATGCATAGCTGTCAAGCTACAGACATTGAAAATAGTTGCAAAGGCTCTTGAAAAGTAGGTGCATCAGGCCAAAAGTCTGGATTCCTAATTAGCATAGAAGTTGAATAGCAGCGCATAATTTGGGTCTATATTACTCGGTTGAAAGCTAATAATAGTGAACAACCACAACTTCGAAAACACCGGAACTCGAAGTTGTTATTGTGGGATTGCACTACAGTGTAGATGGAGGTATTTGCCCTTTACTCACTGTAGTGCGATCTCAGAGTTGGTATATATATATATATATATATATATATATATATATATATATATATATGTATAGCGGGGAGTGTGGGGGGGCGCAGCACCCCATAATTGCAACTTCGAATTCTGGTGTTTTCGAAGTTGTGGTCGTTCGCTATTATTAGCTTTCGACCATGTGATATAGACCCCATAATTCTTACTACTTAAAGTAATATTATGGGATATTACTCAGAATTTCAAATTATAAAATATACCTATTTTGATCAACAGTATAGAATCAGAAGATTTTAATAACTACAAATATATGCCTCACAAAGAAGTTTATTTCTGCTACTGAGAGAGAGAGAGAGAGAGAGAGAGATAAAAATGTGGGCCTTCTTTCTTTAAATGTTTGGTGCCACCTGTATGTTGGTCATGTAGTCTGTTTTCCTATGTACTAAACTGCTTTAAAATTATATTTGATGTGTAACTTGATAAAGGAGATTGTGTGAAAGGATAAATCAAATCTGACAATGGGTACATACCTCCAACACTAGGTGCATTGTGCTAAGGTGTAAATCAAGCCAGAAAATAGGTATGTACTTCTAAAATAGGTACATTTGATAGGATTGTGAGTTTGAACATTACAGATGTTCATCGTGTTACCCTGCTGCAGTCATCACACTTGTGTTATCCTGCCGTCAGGCGGTCCCGCAGTTGGCCAGAGTCCAAAAGTCTTGGTCCGGCGTCAGTTGCTGTCGCTTCCTCCCTGACGTCAGTGCGCCAGGAGTATATAAGAGGCATCCAACTTAATTTTCTTCTGTCTTTCTTGCCGCACGGTGCCCAAAGCAGAAGCAGTTCGCAAGTGCCGGTCGGCCGACACCTGAGATTTTCGAATCAAATTTCAGTCTGAAGTCTTCAATAAAGCTATGTACCCCGTTGGGGAACCTTTTCTTGCCTCAGTCCGATGTCAGAAAAAGTTAACAATTGCATTTCTTGTGGGAAGCAAATACCTCATAAGGACTTCCATTCTTATTGTATTCCTTGCCTAGGCCCAGACCATGATGTCACAGGTTGTCGGTTTTGTGCTAGGTTTAATAAACGAACGCCATTTTGACTTCGCATGACATTACTTTGGTAGGAAATTTAATTATATCATGCTGTCGGAGCAGCCGATGACTGGCATGCACAAAAAACGCAAGGATAAGGACAGGCAGCCTAGAACCAAGCCAGATTCCGAGGCCTCTGCTGGGCCTGTCGCCGGTTCTCCGGTTTTCAGTGAGGCACCTACGCAGCCCCTGACAACCGCAGAAATGGAACCCCAGACAGCTTCGGATTCTCAAGCGGAGTGTAGTAGGCCGTCACAACCATCTTCATTAGGCCCTTCCGACACCGGAGCAGAAGGTGATCCCGGTGTAGTAGAAATGCCATCGGTTTCAGAAGGTGTCTTCAGACCGACTACACTCACCATTAAATCTTATGCTAAGCTAAAAACTCCATTAAAACCAAAAAAAGACTGTACATCAGTCTCCTGTTCAAGGCCCCATGCCTAAGAAACAGATGCTTAAGATGGCTGAAGATTTGATTTCCCTAATCAGGGGTTCCCATCCCCCGCCTGATAAAAGGCCAAGACAAGAGGAGGACTATGCTTCCTCTGACCAGGTTTCTATTTCCTCAGATTCTTCTGAGGAACAGGATTACGCTTTTCCCCCTTATGAAGATTCTGATGCTGAAGACTCTATTCCCTCAGCATCTCCCCCTGAAGATTACTCCTTTGGGGAAACTTTACATACCATGAGGGAACATTTCCACTGGGAAGGCCAGGACTACTCTGATTCTAAGAAAAGGCTCCGAGAGTTTCTTTTACTACCCCAGCAGAGACGACTTGCTATCCCTCCAGTTTTAGATATTGTGGATGATGTTTACTTAGAGTCTAGTCTAAATCCAGACTCCCTACCTCCTGCTCCAGCCAAACCAGATACTACAGAGTAACTGACACACACAAATTCCTTTATAAAAGCCATCTGGCTGACCCAGAAACAATTTCCCAGGGTCCCAAAGGGGCTAAAGCTTCTATGGCTAAAAATCCTGTACCCTCTGAAAGGGATTCCAGAGCCCTAGATAGATGGGGAATGAAGATATACACCTCAGCTACTCTGGCTATGAGAGCATTAAATTGTCAGTTTCACATGCTGAAATATCAGCAATTCCTAATGTCTCAATTAAAACAAAAACTGAGCACACATTCTGAACAGGCTGAATTCAAGGAAATGCAGGATCTATTGCATGCAGCTGAACAGGTGGGCAAACATACTTTACAATGTGGATTTGATTCATTGGAAGCTTCCTGTAGAGCAGCTGTTACTGGGTCTGTCATACGCAGACATGCTTGGTTAAAAAAACAAACCCTACCTGATCATGTTAAAGCAAAATTACTGGATGCACCTTTACAGCAGGATGTCTTATTTGGTGTCAAAGCAGAAGAGGTTTTAAAGAAAATGGAGGATAAGGCAAAGTCTATGCAGACGGTCAAGGATTTTTTACAGGTACAACCCCCTCGTTTCAGCAGAAATTGGCCAACAAAAAACTGGTCCTTTCCAGCTTCTGACAGACCACAGAGGGGCAAATACAGACGCCCAGGGGGCAGAGGTCAGTCACAAGGCCCTTACAAACCTCGCCAATGGGGTGCCACAACCCAGAAAGGAGGTGAAGACAGGCCCCAAGCTAGCAGAAGGCAAACACAATGACTCAACCCTCCAACTACCAAGCAAATCTCTCTTGGTAGCTCCCTTGGGAAGAAAATTAGCACTTTTTGCAGACAACTGGCACATCATCACAAAAGACAAATGGGTTCTAAACATTGTCTCACAAGGATACAGATTCCACTTTCATACCTTGCCAAGGATAAAAGGAATGCCAAACCTGCCAACAAATCAATGGGCAGAGGCACAAAAACAAATTACAGCTCTCATGGACATGAGAGCCATTCAACAGGTACCTACACAGGAGCAAGGACAAGGATTTTACTCAAGACTCTTTCTAGTCCCCAGAAAGGACAAAGCATGGAGACCCATTCTGGATCTTTCAATTCTGAACACCTATCTGCAAGTACCAAAATTCAAGATGCTAACACTACAGCAGCTTCTTCCCATGTTGGGCAAGAAGGCTTGGCTAGTGTAACGTGGGATCTCAAGGAGGCATACCTGCATGTCCCTATCAGACAAAATTGCAGAAGATACCTCCGCTTCATTGCAGGTTCAACCCGTTATCAATTCTCTGCACTGCCCTTTGGCTTATCTACTGTGCCCAGGGTCTTCACAAAATGCCTGGCACCAGTAATTGCATACTGCAGACAAAGAGGAATTCAAATATACCCATACCTGGACGACTGCTTTATTCAAGCAGAAAGCAAGGACATTCTTTTAAAACATCTGGCATTTGTCAAACACCTTCTAAGTTGCCTAGGGTACATAGTAAACTAAAAGAAATCAAAACTAGTGCCCTCACAAAACATAATATTCCTGGGTGCCAGCTTGAATACAATGGCCCAGATGGCTTATCTCACACCAGACAAGAAACAACAGCTGACTCAATACTTCAAAATAATGGCAACAAAGACCCAACTCCCTGCAAGAAAAATTCTGCAGGCCTTGGGATTCATGGCATCTTGCATACTACTGATACCATTTGCAAAACTGCATATGAGGAAATTACAATGGTACCTGAAAAGCGTATGGACTCAGCACAGCTGCAGCTTGGAAACAATGATACCACTCATTCCCTGCCTTCAACAGGAGTTTCTGTGGTGGGCACAGGCATGTCACCTCAACAAGGGTCAGCCTTTCACATTACCCACAGCCAGACAAACTATGACAGCAGATGCATCGGACTATGCCTGGGGAGCACACATGGCAGGACAGTGCATTCAGGGCAAATGGACTACAGATCAAAGGCATCTGCATATCAATCAAAAGGAAATGCTAGCAGCACAGAATGCCCTAACAGCTTTCAAGCACCTCTTACACCCAGGACAACTAATAATAAAGACGGACAATACCACAGTAATGTGGTACATAAACAAGCAAGAGGGCACACATTCCTACCCTCTGTGCAGGCAAGCAATGACCTTGTGGAACACAGCACTGTCTTACCAAGTTCAATTACAAGCACAATTCCTGCCAGGAAAGAAAAACACATTGGCAGACGACCTAAGCAGAAACATCATGGATCCCCACTAGTGGAAACTGGATCCACAAGTATTTGTAATGATAACTCAAAAATGGGGATGCCCAGACATAGATCTGTTTGCCAACCCCCAAAACTACCAACTTCAAAAATTTTGTACAACGACATTCCACCCACAAGCTTGGAAAGTGGACGCCCTCTCATTCAGTTGGAAAACATTAACAGTGTATGCCTTTCCTCAACTGCCTCTCCTAGCAAAGGTGCTGCTGAAAGTCAGATTAGAGAGGCCACAAATGATACTCATTGCACCAGACTGGCCACGCCAGCACTGGTATCCAATTCTAAAGGACATGGCCCACGGCCCACCATGGATTTTACCACAAATTCCTCACCTGCTTACCCAGCGAGACAATCAAATTCTACACAGCCAGCTCAAGACTTTAAACCTGGCTGCATGGCAAATTACCTAAACAATCAACCAACACCTCTATCCAAAGCTGTTATGGATGTCATTTTGGAGGCCAGGAGGCCCAGCACCAGGAAAACCTATTCAGACAAATGGAAAAGATTTTGTGCCTGGAACCAGGCTAAAGGCCAAAATCCCCTTGATCCAAACATTCCTCAGATTCTACAATATTTAACTGAGATGTTGCACAACGGACTTTCCTTTTCATCTATTAAGATCCACGCCACAGCAATTTCAGCTCACTACAACACGGATCCTCCTTTATTTTCACATCCACTCCTAAGACAGTACCTCAGAGGGGCTAAGAACATAAGACCGCCCAGGAGAGCACCAACACCTACTTGGGATCTCAACTTTGTTCTGGAAAATCTTACACTACCGCCCTTTGAACCAGCTTTCTCAGCTGATTTAAAGTTTCTTTCATGGAAAACTGCCCTGCTGCTAGCAATAACTTCAGCTAGAAGAGTCTCAGAGCTACAGGCACTAGTGGCAGTGGAGCCTTTCCTCATTTTTCATCAAGACAGAGTCTCTCTGTGAACTAACCCTTCCTCTATGCCAAAGGTGGTATCCGGTGTGGCCCTAACCAAACCATTCATTTGCCCACCTTTTTTCCAAATCCCCAGAACAAAGGAGAAAGACTCCTACACTCTTTGGACATTCACAGACAATTACGTTACTACTTGGATAAAACTAAGGCTTTCAGAAACTCTGACCAGCTCTTTGTAGCCTATGCTTCAGGATCACAAGGAAAAGCTATCTCAAAACAGACCATTTCAAAATGGATAGGACATTGCATACGTTTCTGCTACACACATCATGGGAAACCGGTACCTGCTAGCATTAGGCCCCACTCCACCAGGGCTGCAACTACATCAGCAGCCTTTCTCAGGGGGGTGCCAACCAAGGATATTCTGGAAGCTGCAACTTGGAGTTCAGTGCACACCTTCACCAAACACTATCACTTACCTCTATATTCTAAGACTAGAGCTGGCTTTGCCACTGCAGTTCTGCAGGGCCTACTAGCTTCTTCTAACCCTGTTTAACTCCACCACCCATCCTTAGCTTTGGGATTCAACCCAAGTGTGATGACTGCAGCAGGGTAACACGAAGAACATAGTACAGTTTTGTACCTACCATAAATGTAGATGTTCGAGTGTTCACCCTGCTGCAGTCCAAGTTACCCTCCCTATATCCCCTCTGAACTAGCTGGACTTATCCATACCTTTCTATCCTATACAACCTCTGTGGTGTATTTGCTTGTGACTGAAAGTATTGTTTTATTTTTACTTGTATATTTTTATATAGCAATATGTATTGCCTACCTATTGGGGGCACCTGACATCTGGGGCAAGAAAAACTGAAGAAAATGGCGTCAGATGCCTCTTGTATACCACTGGCGCACTGACGTCAGGGAGGAAGCGACAGCAACCGACGCCGGACCAAGACTTTGGAACTCTGGACGACTGCGGGACCGCCTGATGGCAGGATAACCCAAGTGTGATGACTGCAGCAGGGTGAGCACTCGAACATCTACATTTATGGTAGGTACAAAACTGTACTTTATTGCCAGCAGGGAAATACATTTATTTCCAAATTTGTACACCTTACCCAGTCACCAAAGTAACAATAACTTTTGGACTATAGCCTTAGAAGTTTTTAATTGCGACATTATATGCCTTGATTGTCGTGCAATAGTGCTAACACAGGAACAAAATGTCCATATGCTTTCTGTGTCTTTATCAGGGCAACACGCAGCTCAGTCCTGTCAGCCAGTTTATATCACACATAAGGAATATGGTCTTGTCTTTCTTCTTTCTCAGCCATACCAGTAGTACAAACGTTCTTCTGTCATGTTCTTACTTTACTTGTTTTTCCTCAGTGATGTCTAACTTGGGCAACATATGCATAGTCCTTGTTTTAGTCCTTATTTCCTTCTGCAGTTCCTCAGGTGCACCTGCATGCTTCCACAACATCTGCCTCTCTCTGTCCTGAGCTTTTGTGATGTAGTTATCCAGTTTAGCACTCAGTTTCTCACTTCTCTATAATGTATATAACAAGTTTTGACCCTCTAGTGTTATTGTAAGGGGTATATGTAGACTTGGACATGGGTTGTCAAGCATTTACAGGCTGCCGGTGTCTCTAACAGAGACATAGATGCCAGACCAGGGTAAATTTTTGAGTCCCCATCCAGTAGTCAAAGTTGCTTGAAATGGGTTAGAGAAGAACACTGCTTCCCAAGGATGGAAAGCCTGTTCCAGAAAAGGGGGTAGTCTCTGAGACATAAAACAAACGAACACCATCGACCAATAGCACCGACATATACCTGTCCTTCCAACTTGTCTTATTTATGCTGTAGATGAGGTTTGGGTCCCTGTATCTGGTAATTCTGACACTGTTTATTTTGTGGATGTTCAACAGCTGTATCAGAGCAGGATCAGAGGATGCTTTGTAGACCAGGCATAGATCACCCCTCAGCAGTCTGTAGGAGACCAAAGGTAAGGACAGGGCTTTCAGGCAGTCTGCATGTAGAATTTTGTTTACACCCAGTATTCTTTTTTTTATGAAATGTCTGTGGAAACTCCACTTGTTGCATATGCTTGGTCAAGTACATACCAAAGGTGGTGTTATACTCAATAACTGGCTTGATGAGGGCTGAGTGCAGTGAAGCAATGTCATCCTTGGACTTGGATGCCATACCCTTCCATATAAGCTGTGCAACATAGCATGATTGCCTTACTCCTTAGAAACATGATCGAAGGCCACATTACTGTCTACATGTGTTCCCTTATCACTAGGTCTACTCGTAGGGGTGTATTATCAAAGTGGTAGTTTCTAGGGGTAGGCATCTTAACAAAGGATACTTTTATTCATTTCTTGGCATTCCATTTTAGACTGTGGTTCTGACACCAGCTACTGGTCTGTATCAGGTCATCTTTAAGGGTATTTGTGACTTTTGGAGGATTCTGTGACTGCACCCAGTTTGCAATCATCTGCTAACTTGGTCAGCCAGAGGCCCATGATGATAGCCTTGACTTCTGTCTCCAGCAGCATCAGTGGAAGTGTCAAAGTGAAACTTTAAATGGATGTGAAGGCAACTGAGAAAATAGAACTTGAGGTAGCAAGGTGAAAAGAAAGTGAAGTGAGGTCGGGTTTTAGGCATGGAGATAAAAAGTGTTTGAGTGTGTGTGTGTGGAGGGGGGGGGTGGATGCACAGTTTACTGAGAATCTAGCAGAAAAACAGAAGGGAGTAAATAGGAACAGTGCCCTCAGACTTCTGTGAGGATTTATCCAGAGCCAATGATGAGGGACAGGATAAAGAGTGGGACAAGGAGTGCTTTTTGGAAATCAGAGTGTTTTTCAAAGATGGATGTGGTTGTTTATCTGTTCATCTATTTGCTTTTTGTTTATGGCCTATTTTCAGGGTAACGGAAAGTGGATTGGAAGGGGAGTTAGTCACAGAAGAAGAAGAAGACAAAGTAATTGGGTACTGTGGGAAGTCTGAGAAGAGGATGGCTTCCTTATGAATTTCTCTAAACTAGTGAAAGAAGAGGTAAGAGGGTATTGTGGTGTGTCTTTTAGCACACCTGTGTAATGGAAAAAGCTTAAATGGATCAGTTAACTTAGAATTTCATTGTGTTGCTCAAATAAGATGAATGTAAGAATTGTCATCTGAGCTCATCAATGACAATCGTAAATTTTGCTCTGGTTTTGAGCAGACATTTGAAAGCGGTAACTGGGAAGTTAATGAATCTGGATTGAGCAAGTTTTATAGCAGGTCATCTGAGAGTTGGCTGGCAATGGGCTTTTTTGATTGGGTGGAGAGATGAGGAGTTGGGGAATAAAGGGTACAGGAGCTGTTCTGATGGACATTTAAAAGGACTTTAAGTTGCTCATTTGGGCCCTTATGAAGAGCATACTGAAAGATGAATTAAATAGGTGGAGGTGGTACATTATAGACATATGAAAAGAGTGGCAGTGAACTTTGTCTTGTTGAGGGAGCTTCATTTAGGTGGGGGGGGGGGTCTATGAGGGATGCATGTTGTCACTTTATCTCTTTTGGTGTTTGAGATTTTGTTCCTAAGAATTAAGGAACATTTGGGAAGGCTGAAGCAAAGACGGTTAGGTGTAGTGCACTGTAGTCTGTTTGCAGATGGCTACTGATTTTGAGAGTAAGAGAACATTTACCTGCAATCCTGAAGGAGTTCTGCTAGTTATGGAAAAGGTCAGGTCTTAGATACCATGAGCAGACATTAGTAGTATTTCCCGTTTGAAGAGTGCATGATGGAGGACTTGGGGTTGTGAGTGCTCATGGCTGGGGAGTGCCAAACCAATTGTGTGAAACGTTTTCATTTATGGAGATGGTACAGCAGAAAGGAGAGGCCTGAGCCTTGGAGAGGAAGTGATAAGTAAGCTGCAGGATAGGTACTTCAGGATTACCAAGGGAAAGATGACATCTGATAAAGGTATGAGGGGAAGGGTGTGCTTAACTTTTAAATGTATATGATGCTATTGAGTCTGGTGAAGTGGAGTGTCAGAAGAACAAGGGGGTCTTGAGATATAGTTGAAGTGGGAGAAGAACAAGGAGCAAGCTCTTAGGGTAGATAATATGTCTAATCTGGTAGAGTAAATTAGGAGTTGGGTAGAAAAGGCAAGGGTTTGTGCATGGTGTTTGGGCTACTTGAGAAATTGTGGAATGAACCAGTGTTGAAGATAAAGGTTGATAGGTCTGAGGAAAATAGATGTGGTTAAGTCTCAGACACCTTTTCTTTGTTCTTCTTCTGGAGTACCACATTTATTTCCCTTTACATAGCTCCAGCATCTCCCTTAAGACCTTGACCTTCCACCTGTCTCTGCCACATCAGCTGCTAACCTTCAAGAACTATGCACAGAATTTAGAACCCCTTCATGAAAGCTCCCCCTATACTGTGTTTGGTCCTTCATGTATCCACCAGTGTCAGTAATGCCATAATACAACACAACAGGTAATATCCTTCACATCCAACCCAACATCATGCTACTATGTACCTTCACTGCTGTATGCTGCCTCTGTCACAAAGTACAAAACAGCATTAATAATTCATTGCTGTATACAGCCTGTATCACAAAGTACAAAAACAGAATTAATAAATTAGCATCATATTATTGCATTATGCCTTCCACTGCAAGTTCATTTATAGTACATGGTGTAAGATACCACAGGCTCACCATCAAACTACAGAAAGAAAATAAGGATTTGGAATGTATCACATTCAACAGTTCAGAAATCTATGCTACTTACAGTAAAAATAAAGAAACCCCCTTCAGAAAATATCCCCAGACTACAAGTTATAAAATAACTGTCTACCATTCCATATGCCTCAGATACTATGTAATGCACAGCCCTTCCCTGATTAATTATACTACTTCCATATAACTGGACAACACCTGGAGGTACACACACACACACACACACACACACACACACACACACACACACACACACACACACACACACACACACCACTCACATATTTTGATTTGTCATAAACCTTTGGCAGGGTGGCATCTTGTTGACACAGCTGTTAGTGTTGCTGCCTTATACACCTTGCTTCTCCTTTCAAGTTCCTATCAGGGCTAAATTCTGTTTGGATACTGCATGTCCTCCTCCTGTCTGTGTGGAATTTTGCTGGTTGCCCTGATTTACTTCCATATCCCTAAAACATACCAAGTTGGTGATTTTCCAAATTGAGAAGATTAAAGATTCAAAGAAACGTTACTGTCATTTAGGACCACACAAGTGCAGCCTAAACGAAATTACAAATGTCAGCTCATGAGAGAAATACAGTGCAAATAACGAGAATAACATAAGAAAGAAAATAACACGTATGACATGCAGGAGGTAGTTCACATTACATAAACACATTCAGTACCCAATATCCAGTGATAAATATAAATAAATACCCGCCACCAAACCCCTACACTGGTAAGATAGAGAATAAATAGAGACTAGTGAATAGCAGCTGTTTAGTTACCATATTGCACTTGTTAACCTTAGACGTGACTCAGTATAGCCATCATATTGCATAATAGTAATGCTGGTGGTAACTGCTCAGAGCAGCAGGATTAAATGAAAAAAAGAGGCTGCAATGTATCAGGTATTATGGCTGGTGTCTGTATTAATAAGTCTCACAGCTGTAGGATACAAACTGTTCCTGATATGGTAGTCCTACAGAGGAAGCTGCAGTACTGCCTTCCAGACGCAAGTTGTGAGAACCAGTTGTAGGCCAGAATCAGCAAGTGTTTTTATATGTTCTCTTTCTTGCTCTTGTAAAGAAAAGCTCCTGAATAGAAGGGAGGTCTGTGCCCAAGATTTTGTCAGCCACCCTCTCCACCCTTTGTAATTTCTTCTCAGCAACTGTGCAGTTGCCAAATCATGCTATGAAGTTGCTAGTGAGGATGCTCTCATTAGATCCCCTGTAAAAAGCGGTAAGGGTAGACAGTGGGAGCCTGGCCTTTTTGAGCTTTCTTAGGAGGTGAAGCCTCTGCTGAGCCTTCTTGGCTATATGGTTGGTGTTAGCAGCCCAGGAGAGGTCATCAGAGATGTGAAGGCCCAGGAACTTGGTTATTTTGACTTTCTCTACTACCTCCCTTTTGATAGTGAGTGGTTGGTGAACTGTTGTCTTTCTCCTGAAGTCCATAATCATTTCTTTGGTCTTATTAACATTCATGTCCAGATTGTTCCTGTCACACCAGGCAAAGTGTTCACCTCATCCCTGTAGTTATGTTCATTCCCACCACTAATGAGACCCATGACTGCAGTATCATTAGCGAATTTTATAATATGGTTTGACTTATGTTTTGCAGTGCAGTTATGGGTGAGGATGGTGAAGAGCAAGGGGCTGAGCACACAACCTTGGGAAACACCAGGATTCAAGACTATGCGTTGAGAGGTGTTGTTTCCAGTGCATGTCTACTGGGGACTACCAATCAGAAAGTCAAGAGTCCAGTTACACAGGTGCTTGTTTATCCCGAGTTTCACAAGCTTATCCACCAATTGCATCAGTATCACAGGGTTGAACGCAGAACTAGTCAATGTACAGCATCCTTATGTAGTTATTCCTCCCTTATAGGTGTTTTAATGTAAGGTGTACTGTGATTAATGTAGCATCTGCAGTCAATCTATTTGCCTGGTATGCAAACTGGAGTGGATCGAAGAACTTAGGCAGACTCACAGATAGATATTTCTTCACAATCCTCTCAAAGCACTTCTTGACATTTGAGGTTAAGGTGACCAGTCTGAAATCATTGAGGCAAGTAGGGTTGGGTTTCTTTGGAAGTGGGACAATACTTGTTTCCTTGAAACACGAGGGAACTTTCTCCATAGCAAGGGATGAGTTGAAGATGTCTATCAGTACCAGACATAACTGATCAGCACACCCCTTCAGCATCTTGCCAGGTATGTTGTCTGGTCCAGTAGCCTTCCTAGGATTCACCTTCTTAAGCTGAAGTCTCACCTCCTCAGAGTTTAAGGTGAGCACTGTCTCTTTTTTGTCAGTGTTTGTTTTAGAAGGTACGATGGTGTACTTCTCAAATCTGCCAACGAAGGAGTTCAGTTCATTTAGGAATTCCAAGCTGCCATCACATTGGGGGGATTTGGACTTTTAGTCTGTGAGCTGCTGTATCCCCCTCCATAGGCTTCTCATATCCCTCATGTCTTGGAAGCAGATCTGAATTTTCCTTCCATACTCCCTCTTTGCCTCTTTGATGCCCTTTTTCAGATGTGACCTGGCCAACTTTAACCTTTCTTTGTCATTTGCCTTGAAGGGTGTGTTTCTTTCTTTCAGTAGCTTGTAGACATTCCTGGTGAGCCAGAGTTTCTGATTAGCTCTTACACTTATGGCTTTCATGGTAGTTACATCCTCCATGCATTTATGTATGTGGACAAGAACTGATTCAGTATAGATGTCTATGTCTAACTGGAGGTTGTGCCTAGCTGCATCTTTGAAGACCTCCCAGCAGGTGGTATTGAAACAGTCCTGAAGCCAATCCATGGAATCCTCTTGCCAGAGTCTGATCTGTTTAGTTGTCGTTTTTTCTCTGATCAAAGCTGGCTTATAGGTAGGCAGAAGCAGGATGGCAGTGTGATCAGAGCTGCCTATGTTGGGGTGCTTCAGAGCTTTAAAGGCTCCTTTAATATTGCAGTAAGCTTTGTCTAAGGTATTCTCCCCTCTGGTGAGGAAATCCACTTACTGATAAAAATAGGATAGCACCTCCTTAAGCTCAGCTCTGTTGAACTCACCAGCTATCATGTGTGCAAATTCTGTGTTTCTGCTTTGTAGCTCAGATAATATTATGGAGTTTATTTTGAGCTTCAGTGGTGTTAACACTTGGAGGGATATACACTGCTGTGACATATATCCCACTGATTTCCCTTGGTACATAGAAAGGTCTGCATTTTAGTGTCAGTATTTCCACATCTTCGGAGCAGTATGAGTGAACCAGCTTACAGTCTTTGCACCATCTGTTATTAACATAGATGCATATACCACCACCTTTAGCTTTACCACTCTGTTTTTTACATCTATCTGCTCTAAAGAGAGTTAGCCCATCTAGGTTCACAGATTTGTCACTAATGTTACTATGCAGCCAAATTTCACAGAAAATGAACAAACAGGTGCCCCTCACCTTATTTTTTATGAGCTCCATTCTCAGATAGCCCATTTTATTATCCAGTAAGCAGACATTTGCAAGTAATACTGAAGGTAATGCAGGCCTGTGGTGGTTTCCCTTCAGTTTAGCAGCAGCTCCGCCTCTACAGCCTCTCTTTCTAGTTCTTTCACGTCTTTTTCTTTTGTAGCTGCTCTGGGGAATTCCAGAAACATCCCTGTGAAGTGTCTAGGACAGGCTGTATCTCCTCTGTGATCTTGAACTGGCTTAGGTGGGTAATCAGAGAACAAATTAAAACATGCGCTATGACAGACTGGAGAACCTTTGTAAAGCATGTTAATAACAATGGCATTAAAATTTTACTGATGAGATCTGCAGGTGTTACTGGGAAAACAGTGTTATAATCTTGTAAACAGTATTGTAGACAGATCTCCATTACAAACTAACACACTTATATTTGGATGTTTAATTTCCAGTACACTAAAGTGCTGTTGATATGGCAGAAATCCTTAGAGGAAATGACTTGTAAATCTCTTCTCAAAATACGTTGATCTGTGGTGTGTGTGTGTTTTAAATGTATTACCCTTTAATTAAAACTCTATATATGGTAAGTCCCTTTCTTCTGTGTTCTTTTTTTCTGTTTTATATGCTATTCTGTCATTCCTTTACTGTTTTACTTTGTTTTAGGTACCAGAATTTCCCCCAGATGTGGAGGTGCGAGCTCTGATAGAAGGCCAGTTTTTGGCAAAGAGAATTCATGCAGAAAAACTGGGTTATAAAATCTGTAAGTTAAACATATCAGTGGTGATGAAAACTATGAGTTTATTTGTGCATTTTTAACTTGAGCTGCTACTTTTTTCAGTCTCTTGCTGCAGCCATTACTGCTGATGTGCGTGTTCCTTTGCTAGTGCCAAAGAATTAGCATTGTTTTCAGACAGCCACACCATATTTTCCAGATATTTGTATATTCCTTATTTCATGCTTAGTGTATGGTCATTTGTAGTGCTTTTAGAAAACAGATAAGGAAAATGAGAACGCTGATTGGTCAGATGAAGGAAGCAGCACTGCTAAATGTGCATATATACAGCCTGTTTAAAAATTAACCAGCAATGAAACTGATGACAATATCAGAAATGCTAAGTAATTCAAAATATGCCACTTAATAGGTAACTTAACAATCCCATTGCTGAACTGCATGTTAGCAATCCTAAATTATCAGAGGTTATAACTTTACAAAAAAGTGCAATGCAGATTTATGACAGAGAACCACAGAATCCTCCTTCTCATTCTAACATGGCGTCACTGTTCTTGGTCACACTGCTAACACAACTGGCCTTCCATGGGCCAGCAGAAAAACAAGTATGTAGATATACTGTGGATGCCAATTCTGTAGCTCAAGCATTTCCTTAATCCCTTGTTTCTTCCTTCTAAATGCAGAAAGTCAGTCATTTCATAATTAAAATAAACAACTCATAGTTTCACTGTTCCTTAGCATTTTCACATCAGCTTTTAAACATGTCATCTAGGTCCATGTCTCACGGATTGTGAAAATAACTGTGCAGTTCAATATACAAATGCTGCTATCAGTTTGTGAAATGACATTATCAGACAGAATTACAGAATGAGAGTTGTAACCTAAATGAGTTGGGGATTCATAGGTTGTGTGCTGAAAAACTGTGGGGTTATTTAGGAAGGACTAGGCTGTCGCATAAGGCTACTTTCTGCAAGACAGTGATCTGTTCTAGGTGCATGTAATGGGGCTACATATTTATTTGAAATGAATGTGAAGCACCAATACATTTTGTTTCACATATGTGTGTAGTACCATTATTTGCAGCTGGGGCTGTATTAAAAACACTGCTTTGCCAGAGATCACCTGTCAACCCTGGGATTCCGGATACTGGCAAAGGCTCTTGCCGCCCCTATAGTGCCTTTTTTAGGCAAGGTCCAAATGACAAACTCACCACCGTAGCAGGTACAGGCAAACAAAAACTGAGGGTAATGCTACTCAATGCTAGAAGTCTAAACTTCAAAATGCACTCATTCGAGGCACTCCTTAAAATGGAGAACATTGATGTTTGTGCTGTGACTGAAACCTGGTTCAAGGGTCCAGAGAGCACCCCCTGCATTACCAGGCCATAACTCATATCATACCTTTTGGCCATCTAACCTGGACCGGAACAACAAAGGCAGAGGTGTGTCCATATTCATTAAGGATAGCCACACCTCCAGGGTAGTTGCCCAACGTAATGCATCCGAAATTATCCAAGTGCAACTAACTCTGGGAAAAACTGCAATCCAGATTCTAGCTTGCTACAGATCCCCCACCATGCCCCAGGATTCCCACTCCTCTTTTCTTGATATACTGGAAAATATTAGTGTTCAACCAAACACCCTAATAATGGGAGATTTCAACTACCCCACCATTAACTGGGAAAACTACTCATGTACCAACTCCTTCGCTCAACACTTTCTAGAATTCATAAACTCCAATCCCTTGGATGAACTTATCCACACCCCCACCAGGGGCAACAGTACCCTAGACCTAGTCATTGCCAACATGAGTGAGCGATGTTCCACACCTGAAGTCAACTCCTCGTTGGTCAGATCCGACCCTAAGCTAATCACCATAGATATCCACATCCTGCCCCCACCCCCCATTAAGGAAACCACTGTAAACAAATTTCTCCAAAGCCAACTTCATCCTTCTTAAGACAGACGTGGCAAACTTCACGACATCCATGGAGATGGGCACTGCAGTTATGACTGCAGAATCCTACACAAATGCACTCTGTAAGCACTTACACGAGTGCATGGATCATGCTATCCCTAACAGAACCAAGACGCTATCCTCCAAAAAACGGAAGCCAATCTGGTGGTCCCCTGCTATAAACAAACTCCACAACAGAAGGAAGAAACTGTTGCAGAAGAGAGTAAAATCCCATACATGGAGGAGCTCCCTGGTCAGCCTCAGTAAGAAACTGAGATCCCTCACAAAATCCTCCAAAGCTAGCTATGAAAACAAGATTGCCTCTGATTCTAAGGACAACCACAAAGCATTCTATAGCTATGTCAAGAATCTCAATGGCAACACCCGGGTCTGCTCTGAGTTGCAGCACAATGGCACGAAAATTACAGAACCAACTGATATCACCAACATCCTGGCTGATAGATTCAGTGCTAACATTACCCCCCTCTCACCCCCTAAAGGGCCCATATCTATACCGGAAGAATGCAGAGCCCCTGGAATCACAGATGCGCAGGTAAAAACTGCACTTTCCAAAGCCAAGAACACAGCTTCCATGGTACCGGACAACATCCCAGGCTGTGTTCTACATGAACTTCAGAATGAACTGGCCCACCACCTAAGCACCATGTGCAATAATAACCTCATGTCAGGCTTTGTACCCACTGAATGGTGCACATCAACAGTTATACCACTCCACAAAGAGAGAGCCACCACGGACCCCAGAAACTATCGCCCTATTAGCCTGACGAGCCTGGTCTGGAAGGCCATGGAACGCATCATCATGGAACTCATAAACAAAGACATAGGTAATCTCCAAACTCTGGACCCTACCCAGTTCGGGTTTTTGAAAGGCAGATCATGCCTTCTGAACCTGATTGACGACTTTGAAACAGTCACCAAATCCATAGACGAGGGTAAGGCAGCTCATACAGCCTATCTTAACCTCACCAAGGCTTTCATCACCATAAACTCACTAAACTAGGTATAAATCCATACATCACAAGATGGGTTGCCAACTGGCTTACTGACAGAACAAACATTGTAAAAGTTGCAGACTCCAAATCTGACTTCAAACCAGTGACAAGTGGAGTACCACAGGGTTCAGTCCTGGGTTCTCTCATTTGGTATCTACTTCTCTGAAGTAAGGGCTAACACAGAGGGCCTCTGGCTGACGAAGTTTGTAGATGACTGCAAACTAGGTGCCGTCGTCAAGTCTCCAAGTGATGTGGACATCCTACAGAAGGGCCTCACTGAGACAGAAAAAAGTGCATTGTCATCCCCTTTGGTAAAAACTCTGTTCCCATGAGCTACCACATAGGCGGCAGTCCTCTTAATGCCGAATGTGTGATAAGAGACCTTGGGACTCAGGTGGACAGTAGTCTCTCCTTTGATAATCACATCGCCACTGTAGTCAGAAAATCCTTCTGTGTGGCACATCTCATCATGAAAAAGTTCTCATCCAGGAAAAAGAGGTCATTGTTCCCCTCTACTTGGCACTGATTAGACCCATTATTGAGTACAATGCCCCATTTGGAATGTACCTCACAAGACATCTGCAACAGCTGGAAAGACCACCAAGACGATTATGGGCCTCAAACTGATGTCCTACGCTGACCATCTCAAAAAACTCCAGCTTTACTCCATATCATACCGCCTACTCTGAGGTGATCTCTGCCTAACATGCAAAGCTATGTCAAACCCAGAGCTGTTGGATGTGCTACACCTAAAGAAATCCCAATCTCTTCGGGATACACGCTCTACAGACCTAAACCTTGTCACCACAATAAATAGAACATGCTGGAAGGATAGATTCCTGTCCTAGAGACTTCCCATGCTCTGGATCAAGCTACCTATCTATGTCAAGCAAAGTTCCTCATTAGCACTCTTCAAGAAAAATCTTGATGAATTGATGGGAAGTAGTAAATTCACCCTGGGGATCACTTCTGTGGCTCTGCTCAACAGGGGCACAGGAAAATAACTTTCTTGGGTGACGAAAGTCAGGGAACCTAGTTGGCTAGGCTTACATAGGCCCTAGGGCCAATAGCCTAGCACCTATCTATGAACATATGACTCACAGGAAATAGTGTTATGCAACAGAGCTTGCCCTTTTTAGATATTTATTGGACAAGTATATATTTGATATGTATTTATGTCTTTATTTGTTCATTCCAGTATTTTTATAGGAGGTTCAACCTTGTTTAAAATATCTGTAGAATAGATTTATTAGTGAAATACAGTGGATATAAAAAGTGTATACACCTCTGTTAAAATGCCAGGTTTTTGTGATATAAAAATGAGACCACAATAAATAATTTCAAAACTTTTCCCACCTTTAATGTGACCTCTAACCTGTACAATTCAATTGAAAAACAAACAAATCTGTTAGGGGAAAATATTTTAAAAAAATGTACGATACGCTGGTTTCATAAGTGTGCACACCCTTAAACTAATACTTTGTTGTATGTGCACACCCTTAAACTAATACTTTGTTGAAGCACCTTTTGATTTAATTACAGCATTCAGTCTTCTTAAGTACACACGTACCATCAATTAAAAAGACTCTGACTAACCGCAAATAAAGTTCAGCTGTCCTAGTAGGATTTTCCTGACATTTACTCATTTGCTTGCTACAGCAAAAGCTGTGGTTTGCAGCACGCTTACAAAGCATCAAAGGGATCTCATTGTTGAAAGGTATCAGTCAGTAGAACGGTACAAAAAAAATTCCACAACATTGGATATACCATGGAACACAGTGAAGACAGTCATCAAAAAGTGGAGAAAATATGGGACAACAGTGACATTGCAAAGAACTGGACATCCCTCCAAAATTGATAAAAAGACAAGATGAAAACTGGTCAGGGAGGCTGCCAAGAGACATTCAGCAACACTGAAGGAGCTGCATTAATTTTTGGCAAGTACTGGTTTTGTACTATATGTGACAACACTCTCCTGTATTCTCCATATGTCTGGACTATATGGGTAGGGTTGCAAGATGGAAGCCATTTCTTACACAGATATCCAGGCCTGGCTAAAATTTGCAAAACAATACATCTAGTCTCCCAAAAGAATGTGGAAAAATGTGTTATGGTCTGATGAGACCAAGGTTGAACTTTTTGGCCACAATTCCAAAAGGTACATTTGGCACAAAAAACAACACTTCACATCACCAAAAGAACACCATCCCCACGATGAAGCATGGTGGTGGCAGTATTATGCTTTGGGATTGCTTTTCTTCAGCTGGAACTGGGGCTTTAGTCAAGGTGGAGAGAATTATGAACAGTTCCAAATACCAGTCACTTTTGGCCCAAAACCTTCAGGCGTCTGCTAGAATGCTGAAGATGAAGAGGAATTTCACCTTTCAATGACAATGACCCCAAGCATGCATCCAGATCAACAAAAGAATTGCTTCACCAGAAGAAAAGTAAAGTTTTGGAATGGCCCATACAGAACCCAGACCTAAATCCAATAGGAAATCTGTGGAGTGACCTGAAGAGGGCTGTGCACAAGAGGTACCCTCGCAATCTGACAGATTTGGATCACTTTTGCAAGGAAGAGTGGGCAAATATTGCCAAGTCAAGATGTGCCATGCTGATAGACTCCTACCCAAGAAGGCTGAATGCAGTAATTAAATCAAAAGGTGCTTCAACAAAGTATTAGTTTAAGGGTGTGCACACTTATGCAACTAGCTTTTTGTACATTTTTTATTTTTTATATTTTTCCCCTAACAGATTTGTTTGTTTTTCAATTGAATTGTACAGGTTATAGGTCACATTAAAGGTGGAAAATTTTTTGAAATGATTTATTGTTATCTCATTTTTTTATATCACAAAAACCTGGAATTTTAACAGGGGTGTGTACACTTTTTGTAATTTTATATTGTAACCATTTTTTATAGAAAGATTAGTTCTTTAGACTTTTGAATGAATTAGTTGTACACTCAGTTCATGTGAACAATAAGCTTATTTAAGCAATGGTGGGATAGGTGTTTATTTTAGTTCTGATGAAATCCTGATTTAATTGTAAGATGAAAGCCCTCAACTGAATAGATATCTTAATTCTATGTATTTTGTACTGTGTGGTTGTTTGTGTTTGGCTTTGGTACTGCCTGGAGTACACCTTGCGATTTCTGGTGTTTGTGTCAGTCATGATTTTTGCTGGTTTGGTTAGTTTTGAGTTGGACCTTGGATGCTAACCATTGGACATCTTTTCCTGGTGATTACTCAGCTTTTGACAAGGTACAATGGGAACTGTGCTATAAGTGGTTGTGGCATTAAGCTGTTCTGGCTATCCAACTCTCTTGCTGAAGCTTTCTCTTTTTTATAAGTTCCCAGGTTCATCAGATCCATTCTGACATGGTCTTCTGTCCTATTTTTTCTCCCCTTAAATGCATCTCAATGTTTACCTTAGCAACAAAGAAAAAGAAACCTGAGTTAGTCCTCCCTTAGGACCTAATATTAGGGATGCTATAATTACTGCTTGGAAACACACGGAATTAAGTTTTGTAGCACTTAGAATGGCAGACCATTTTGTATTGGCAACCCTGTGAATGATCTTTTCTTCACTATGATCACTCCCAAAACAAATTCCTTTGTTATTAATTCATCTTATCATAGGTCTCTTAAAAAAGTCAGAAGATCAAAGGTTATAAAGAGGCATGGTAAAAGGATTTGTTGCAGTGTCACTTCAAGGCTCCATCTGTTAAACCTTGTCTCATGCATTTCATTGTCAGCCTTTTCTAGGTAAGCAAGTCTTTATGTCATGACTTTCTAGAGCAAGGGGCTATAGGGAAAGCCTTGGTACTATATTTTGGTCAGATTCCACATGGCTCATTGTAGCTTTGATGCTGAAGAGGCAGTATCCTGGACTACATTCATAGAAACCTACTTCCATAGGACTGTATGGCTAAAACTGTTCTTATTTCATGAGGAACTGCACCAGGGTTCCCTAGATTCACCCCTTCAGGACAGAGTGATGTTTGAAAGGCCCTGTTATGAAGTTACTGATGATCTCCAGAAGAAGAATTCATTCTGCTCTTGATGAACCCATGTAACCCTTTCCCTTCTGTACTTAGATAAGTTAGTCATATCACGTATGACCTGTCAAGTGTCAAACCCTCTTGACTCTTTGTTCCTTCATCAGAGCTTTCAGATATAATGGCTGCTCAGCCTGCCTCCATTATTCCTGCTTACCACCATCAAGTTGCACTAGTAAAGGATGGTTTTAGGGTTTGACACAGCTTGGATAATCTCATGATTTCTGGACATAATGGCAAGATAACAAGAATTGCATAGAATGCCACCGGTATGTTTTCTTCTCAGTTTATTTGTGGTTGGAAGAGTTACTGCACCATTCTCATTCCAGACTTGCTAAAAGGACAATATAGTCTGTTTCACAAGAGATTTGTGGAATTGAAATTTACGGCCATCTGTTTCTGTTGCACAAGAATTTCCCAGGAGGTCCTCTCCATTGCTGAATTAAGACTTTCAGCCTTCTCAGCAGTCCTCACATAGCTCTTCCCACAAGTCTTATGGGAGTATCATTATGTATGTAAATGGTGCATATTAGCATAACAGTGGCTTTGTAGTACATTGGTGGTTTCTATGCTTTGCTTTGCTTAGGGTGGATGGATCTTTTGGTAAAAGATGCTTTCACTCTGTATCCAGTGCTATCAGGGTCTTTACTAAGGTTTTAGCCATGTTAGCAGAGGTCTTAGATTACTGCAACCTTCTGGTGTGTCCTTTCATAAATGACTAGTAGCTGATGCCTGCAATTTTGATTCCCTGGTGGTGACACTAACCTAGGTTTTGCCATAATTACTTATAATCACCATCAGACAAGAGAGTCCTTTCTGCTTCTGATGCTGTACATACCCTTTGTAAAGCTGATTTTAGGCATGTTTCAGATGTAATGTCCAGTTTAAGTCCAAGAATCCAAGGAATGCTAGGAGTTATATAACTGTAGAGATTAGATCTTTCTCAGCAGTTTGCCATTTTAGTAACCCTTATTGTTCTAGAGACATGGACATTTGTTTAAACTGTGAGGATATAAGCTGTTTTTGTCAAAGCTGGACGTTAGAGTACAAACTTACAGGACTCCAGTGGAGGAAGTGGGTTAAAATCACCAGTCAAATTACCTGAACATTAATCAGCAAGCAAAATTCTCCTTTTTTGTACAGTTTATTAGGACATGCATAATATGCCAATATAATAGCAGATGTAACTTGACTTTACTAAAATACAACATCCACTACAAGCCTCTGAAATAACCCCAATCTTATATTTTCTTTTCCTGAACCTGTCTATGCGTAGCACATAGCCTGACATGTCTATCTTCCACTCATAAATCTCAAACCAAAGAAAAATGACAAAGCAGTTGATCATTTCTCAGCTGAACTGTCTTGGCACAACTGTGTACTCTTGTTCACACTCTTGAAACTCAAATGTATTTTAAACCTTTATGGCTTCTTCCCCTGTAACATGCAAATGTAGCTCACCAAACCTTTTTAGGCTCCTTGGATATTCTGCTCCAGTCAGGAATAAGTGACATTTCTGGAACCACAATTCCCCATTCTCAAACAGATTCCCCTAAGAATTTAAAGGTTATCAGGTAGCCTCACATGCATCATTTCACAAATGAAAGATTAAAAAAATTATCTCACTTTTGATACTACATAACATTTGGTATTCAGGAAGGCCCAGATTAATAACACAGGCACACACTTGTATGCAGCCAGTTTCATCAGCATTTACATTTAGACTGTGCGATGCATATAGGATAGCAGATTGCATGATTTCTGTTTGAGACTCTTGATAGAGGCTAAAGACACTAACTCTCTTAAAAGTGTGTGTTATGTGTATATATGTATACGCACACACACACACACACACACACACACACACACACACACACACACACACACACACACACACACATTGGATATAAAAAGTGTACATAGCCCTGTTAAAATGCAAGTTTTTGTGGTATAAAAAATAACACCACAGTAAATCATTTCAAAACTTTTCCCACCTTTAATGTGACCTATAGCCTGTACAATTCAATTGAAAAACAAACAAATCTGTTGGGTGGGGGGAATGAAAAACATACAATGTGCTGTTTGCATAAGTGTGCACACCCTTAAACTAATACTTTATTGTGTGTGCACACCCTTAAACTAATACTTTATGGAAGCACCTTTTGATTTAATTACAGCATTCAGTCTTGGGTAGGAGTCTATCAACATGGCTCATCTTGACTTGGCAATATTTGCCCACTCTTACTTGCAAAAGCACTCCAAATCTGTCAGATTGCGAGGCCATTTCTTGTGCACAGCCCTCTTCAGGTCACCCCACAGATTTTCTATTGGATTTAGGTCTGGGCTCTGGCTGAGCCATTCCAAAACTTTAATTTTCTTCTGGTGAAGCCATTCTTTTGTTGATTTGGATGTATGCTTCGGGTCATTGTCTTGTTGAAAGGTGAAATCCCTCTTCATCTTCAGCTTTCTATCAGATGCCTGAAGGTTTTGGGCCAAAAGTGACTGGTATTTGGAAATGTTCATAATTCCCCCCACCATGACTAAAGCCCCAGTTCCAGCTGAAGAAAAGCAACCCCAAAGCATGATACTGCCACCACCATGCTTCACCGTGGGGATGGTGTTCTTTTGGTGATGAGAAGTGTTGTTTTTGTGCCAAACATACCTTTTGGAATTGTGGCCAAAAAGTTCAACCTTGGTCTCATCAGACCATAACATTTTTCCACATGCTTTTGGGAGATTTGATATATTGTTTTGCAAATTTTAGCTGAGCCTGGATGTTTTTCTGTGTAAGAAAAGCCTTCCGTCTTGCAACCCTAGCCCATAGTCCAGACACGTGAGGAATACCAGAGATTGTTGTTACATGTAGTACAAAACCAGTACTTGTCAGAAATTCCTGCAGCTCCTTCAGTGTTGCTGTAGGTCTCTTGGCAGCATCCCTGACCAGTTTTCATCAGTTCTGAAGGGACGTCCAGTTCTTTGTAACGTCACTGTTGTCTCATATTTTCTCCACTTTTTGATGAATGTCTTCACTGTGTTCCATGGTATATCCAATGCTGTGGAAATTTTTTTGTACCCTTCTCCTGACTGATACCTTTTGACAATGAGATCCCTTTGATGCTTTGTAAGCTCTCTGCGAAACATGGCTTTTGCTGTAGCAGGGAACTGAGTAAATGTCTGGAAAATCCTACTAGGACAGCTGAACTTTATTTGGGGTTAATCAGAGCCTGTTTAATTGATGGCAGGTGTGTACCCAAGAAGACTGAATGTTGTAATTAAGTCAAAAGGTGATTCAACAAAGTATTAGTTTAAGGGTGTGCACACACAACAAAGTATTAGTTGAAGGGTGTGCACACTTATGCAACCAGCGTATTGTACATTTTTTATTTTTTATATTTTTTCCCCTAACATATTTGTTTGTTTTTCAACTGAATTGTACAGGTTACAGGTCACATTAAAGGTAGGAAAAGTTTTTAAATTATTTATTGTGGTCTCATTTTTTTATATCACAAAAATCTGGCATTTTAACAGGGGTTTGTACACTTTTTATATCTGCTGTATATCTTACACTGGCAGCAGTCATCACTTTACTATTCATTCTATGCTTAGTGTGCATTTTTAAAACACACTCTGCTAAAATGGCTGCTTGAGGAAGTTAAACATGCACAAGTACTGGAAGTTCACAGAAATTCACGATACATAGATCTTAGTAGTCCATGGAAACCAAACACGAGTTGTCTAGGTACAATGAAAAGCAGGAATTTGGGCACAGTAAGTATTAACTTGGATATAACTGAATAAAAAAAGCCCAGATACATTAAAAGATTAAACAATTGTAGTAAGTAAGTAACAACAGCAGTTTTTGAAGCAGTGTGCATAGTTCAGTATTTGAGAGCCTTCTAGATGAACAAGTGTAGGTTCATAGGTTCATAGGTAGATACTAGGCTATCTGCCCTAGGGCATTTATAAGCCTAGCCAGAGTGTATTTGGCTTCCGCCTCCCTATTAGATTAGCCTACTGTGCCTCTGTAAAGTAGGTCACAGAAGGTACCCTTTTAAGATTAGTTTACTGTGCCTCTGTCTAGCAGGGACACAGGAGAGATCCCAGGGGTGAATTTGCGATTTCTCATCCACGCTTGAAGAGGGTCAGCAAGGGGCTATGTCTAACATGAATTGGGATTCTATTCCAGAGTGAGGGGAGCCTCTGGGAAATGAATCTGTCCCTCCAGCATGTCCTATTTATTTTTGTGCTGAGGTTTAGGTCCCTGGAGTGTGTAGCTCTAAGGGACTTGGATTTTTTGAGGTGGAGCATGTCCATTAATTCTGGGTTTGACATGGCTTTGTACGTCAGGCATAGATCGTCTCTGAGTAGGCGGTAAGCAACTGAGTAGAGCTGGAGTTTCTTTAGTCAAGCTGCATAGGACATCTGTTTGTAGCCCATGATCCTCTTGGTGAGGTACTTTTGGGGTTTCTCCAGTTGCTGCAGGTGTCGGGTAAGGTACATCCCAAAAGGGGCATTGTATTCAATTATGGGCCTTATGAGTGACGAGTAGAGGGGCACAATGACCTCTCTTGAGCTAGATGCGAACCCTTTCGTGATAAGGTGGGCTGTATAGAAGGTCTATTACCAAAAAAGCAAACAAACTACTAAAAAAACAAAAGCGAAGCACTAGAAGCAAGTGTTGTGTTGTTTTAAATCTGTATACGTGATTAAGTGGATCACATGATGTTTGTAAAAGTCTATATAAAGAGCTCTTTATAAAGATGGTTCATGTCTGAAGAAGGAAAGATACTAAGCTTTCCGAAAGCGCTTATTAAACGTTTTTTAGTTATTGCGGTTTTGTTCTTGCTTCTAGTGCTTCGCTTTTGTTTTTTCTATATAGAAGGTCTTTCTAACCACTTTAGCAACATGATTATCAAAGGAGAGATTACTATCTACGTTGGTCCCCAAATCTCTAATTATTTCTTCCGTACTTAATGGATTACCACCTATGTGGTAATTTGTGGGCACCTTATTTTTCCCAAAGGGGATGACTATGCACTTTTTAGCATTTAGCTTGAGGCCGTGGCTCTGGCACCAAGCATCCGTCTCTGTGAGACCCTTTTGGAGGATGCTTGTGTCAGCTGGAGATTCGATTATGGCCCCCAGTTTGCAGTCATCTGTGAACTTTGTCAGCCATAATCCCCCCGTGTTAGACTGAACCTCAGAGAAGTATATACCGAACAAGAGAGGTCCCAGAACTGAGCCCTGTGGGACGCCACTTGTAACTGGTTTGGATTCGGACATGGCACCTGCGATTCTGACCATGTGGGTTCTATCTCTGAGCCAGTTTGCAACCCATCTTGTGATATAGGGGTTGATATTTAAGCTGGTAAGCTTATTTATGATGCCCGAGTGGGGTATTGTGTTGAAGGCTTTTGCGAGGTCCAGGTAGGCTGTGTGGGCTACCTTGCCCTCATCTATGGCTTTGGTAACAGTTTCAAAGAAATCAACTAGGTTTAAGAGGCAAGATCTGCCCTTAACAAAGCCGAATTGTGTAGGGTCCAGTGTCTGGAGGCTCCCAATGTCTTTGTTTATGAGTTCCATGATAATACGCTCCATAGCTTTACAGACCAGACTAGTCAGGCTTATGGGGAGATAGTTTCCAGGGTCCGTTGTGGCACCAACTTTGTGGAGTGGGACCACTGTAGCTGTACGCCATTCTTTGGGTACATATCCTGTAGTAAGGCTAGGTTTGAACAGTGACTTAATGTGAGGGTTCAGTTCTTCTTGGAGCTCATGTAAGACACAGCCTGGGACACCGTCCGGTCCCATAGATGCTGTGTTTTTTGCTTTGGAAAGGGCAGCTTTCACCTGTGCATCTGTGATGTCAGGGAGGTTACATTCAGTTGGGATAGGCATTTGGTCCTTTGGGGGGGGGGGGGAGTTTGCGCTGAATCTGTCTGCCAGGATGTTGGCTATGTCTGTAGGTTCGGTATATTTTGTACCGTTATGCAACAATTCAGAGCATATCTGGGAGTTTCCGCCCATGTTCCTGGCATAACTAAAGAAGGTCTTGTGATTATCTTTAGTGTCTAGGGCAATTTTTCTTTCGAAACTGGCCTTTGATGATTTTATGAGGGATCGAAGTTTCTTGCTAATACTGATCAGAGATGCCTTCACTTTTTGGGATTTTGCTCTGTCATGTAGTAGCTTCCTCCTTCTGTTGTATAGTTTATTTATGGCTGGGGTCCACCAGACCGGTCTCCTGTTTTTGGAGGAGTGAGTCTTGGTTTTATTTGGGATAGCATGATCCATGCATTCCTGCAGGTGCTCATAGAATGCATTTGTAAAGGATTCTGCGGATTGGGCTGTATTATCCTCTGGCCCAGAGGCTTTGAAGGATTCCACCTCAGTCTTGAGAAGTGCAAAGTTGGCTTTTGAGAAATTCTTTACAGTGATTTCCTTGGCTGGGGGTGGGGATGGAATATGGATGTCCAGGGAAATTTGTTTATGGTCTGATCTTACCAATGAGGGGTTTACCTCTGGTGTGGAACATAGAGTCCCCATGTTGGTGATGACCAGGTCCAATATGTTGTTCCCTCTTGTGGGAGTGGTGACCAGTTGTTCCATTGCGTTAGAGTTTATAAATTAAAGGAACCGTTGGGCGAGGGTGTTTGGGCTTGAGTAGTTTTCCCAGTCAATGTTTGGGTAGTTGAAGTCACCCAATAACATAGTGTTTGGAGAGACCTTCATATTCTCCAGTGTTCTCAGGAATGCCAAGTGGGGTTCCTGTAATAGCGAGGGTGTTCTGTAGCAGGCTACAAACTGAAAGGCAGTTTTGCCTGCTGTTAGTTGCACATGGATGGTTTCCGATGCTTCGTGCAGTGCCACTAACCTGGAGGTGTAGGTATCTTTGATGAATATAGATATTCCCCCTCCTTTTGTGCTTTGGTCCAAGTTTTGGGGCCGAAATGCATGGTATGAGTTATAACCATCTAGTGTTGGGGTGCTCTCAGGAGCCTTGAACCAGGTTTCTGTTACTGCACAGACATCGATTTTCTCCATACTGAGGAGAGTCTCGAGTGCGTGCATCTTGAGGTTTAGACTTCTGGCATTGAGTAGCATTACCTTTAGTTTTGGGTTGTCTATGGATGAATGCCATTTATGTAAGAACTTTACATGTTTCTGTGACATGTTTCTGTGAGACCTTCTGGGTGTAAGGAATTGACTGTGAAGTAATCTTTTTTTTGAACTGTCAAATGCTGGCTGAATGTCAAAATTCCGAGTCATAGCAATAATTATTTCTTCCACCATCTCCAGTGTTATGGTGGGGCTTCAGAAAAGACCATTAGCTGGTGATGCTGGGTTTTCCATTCCTTATAGTAATCAATGATTCTTTTAGCTCAATTATCTGGTATGGCTGTGAACTGAATAAAGAATCATGTTTCTGCTTATCACTTCTCATTAAAAGAGTTTGCCCCCTAAAACATGTTTTCGCATGCTGTCTTTGATTGTAGTCTGTTCTCATTATCTTGTTATCACTTGTACCTTTGGATCTGGAAATATAGGACAGGTTGTTTCTGAAGTTGAACATTTCTGACTGAAGGTTGAATGGATATTCTTGTAGAATGTGTGCATTATATTTCAACATTTCCAGTGAAGGTTTCTGGACTTAGTAATTCTTGGAGCATTGCTTATATTCTAAAGTCTTCCACTAGCTGATGGAATAGATCACTTTTCTATATGTAATTCTTAGCAATTTGAAAACTCTTTGAATGGACAACTTTCATTCTTACTGTCCCTGGTATTATAGCAAGCATTTCATCCAGAGCTGAAATTACTGCACTCTAGGATATTTAAATACTAGTGCTATCACTTGTAATCTTTTGTAATCATCAATACTAATATATTTATTTTATTATCCTAGTTGTCCCACAGGGTCTTGGTGCCAGGGACAAAAACTCTGAAGAATACATAAGGTAATAAAAGAACATAAGAATTTATGCAACAATGTCCTTGCACATTAAATAGTATACTATATATAACACGGGTAAGCTGATATGCAAAGCCTGCTGCAGGTCGATTCAGTATTAAGTACTTTAGGGTTTGAGCAGGGTGGAACAAAGAGCACAGCTAGTACAAAGTAGGAGTGCTCAGGCAACCACAATTCAAAAATATTAAATTGGAACTTTCAGGCATGCATCTGTTGTTGTATCCCATTTTACAACATTTAACATGAAAGTGAAGCAAGCCCTTATGTTGGGCTGTAAACAAATCAGCAAAGTGAGCATCCCATATCTATCAGGGAAGGAAAATTCAAGCTTTTCTTCAACACCTGTAGCATGTGGCTGAAGGCCTGGTTGAAGTAGGTGAGCCACATGGTAGATGACTATTAATAGCAAGGGGGAATCCATCTGCTTGTAGTCCAGAGGCAATGGCAAATGTAGATCTCTGTATGTTTATGAATGTTGATATAGACATCAAGCTTATATAAGCTTATTTCCACTCAGTGATCAAAAAGAATTCCAGTAGCTGAAATTGATGCACATCATGGCCTTAAGGAGAATCACAGTGCTGGATTCCATCATGAGGACATAGATGAGAGAGTTTCTGAAAATGAAGCCAAACTGAATTCACAGAAGACTTACTTACGTAAAATGCATAAACAGCAGGACCTTGTGAGTTGCAACATCAGACTGTCTGTTCTGCCTGAAAAAGGTGAAGTTTCAGAGTATGATACACTTTTTAAAGACATGGTTGTTGGAAGTGTTAATTGAGGCAGACATACCAAAACCACTTGAGATTGAGCACACACATTGAAGAGTAAGCAAGAAAGGTTCTGGTAACAACTGCAATAACCTGAGGCAACCTGTCTGTCTGGCACAAAGGGATGGAGCCCTGACTACAACCCAGACAATCTCAATTAGATTAATGTGTCATGTGATGGGGAGCTGGGCACGGGTGGGAGTGGGAATGAGTGGGTTTTGTCCGCTTGCCTGGACTAGAGGCTGGTGTGGGCCAGTTGCCCAGGCATATCTCCATGGTTGAACCACTGCTGGAGACCAGGGCATGCAGGCATGTTACCTATAGGGAGTTAGGGCTTTTGTTAAGGCATGAGCAGTTAAAGATTGAGCCATTTGCACATCTCTCCGTGGGGTCTATGCACATGCATACAATGGGAAAAGGTGGATAAGGTATAAAAAAAAAAAAAACATCCTAATGGAAACTTGCATGATGGCCTTATGGTTAGCTCTGTTCTTACAGGAAGGAATGACTTGGAGATAGCTGTTATCTAATGGGGAATGAGCAGTCTGTATAAATTACAGGGGGCTGATGGTTGGCAGGCATCAGAGACCAAAAAATTAAAAATAAAGTGCACTAAGTCCTGTGGCAGCAAAGTGTTGCTTAACTGTGGAGTCAATTAATTGATGATAGTGCAAGCTGCTTGGGAAAGTGGCTTTATCAAGTTCTAAGGATCTGTTGTTTATTTTCATAATGATTATTGTAGCATAGTGAAGAAACAGAATTAATTTTTGTGGATGTTGCATCTTAGGAAATGTTATATTGTTATTGGATTTTCATTCTTTTATCTGTCACTTTTAAAAAGCACAGTTACTGGACAATAAGTGTCTAATACAGATCCACTGGACATTTTAGTAGTTTTTCATGAGTTCCAGCTGTTTAGGAAAGATGCGATGGATCAACTAGCCAGTCTGTTGATTTTGCAAGCTAAGATGGTAGATGATAGACAAATGAAAGAAAGCTGCGTGTGGTGGAGAAGAGGCTAGTAAGTGTCATGGTTTATATGCTGGGAGTATTTTACCTGGGTCATAGCTGTTTTTCCTCAAGGACAAGCATACTCTGTTTTCTGAGAAGGACATAATGATGCTGAAGGTTGCAAGACTTTTTGGTTCTTTGAGAACTTTAGTATTGATGATCTACAAATCCACATTGTACTGGTGTCTTGCTTATTTATTTTTAGTATTAAAGTGTTTTTTCTTTTTCTTTTCTTTTCTACATTTGGACTTAGTACTATTTTCAAATGTTATGGACTAGGAGAGGTGTAGGGAAACCCTCGTTTTTGACAGAATATGTTCCATGTCAGTTCCTTTTGTCATATGTAATAGAAACGGATAAATATCCATATGTATCTTTGGATCCTTTATTATCATTGGGGTGCAGTTTCAATCTTATTTAGTTTAAGGCTGACTGGTATGTGTAGTAAATGTTAACTGTTTAATTATACTCTTGTCTCTCTGTTTTAGTCTGGGACAGATAACAGGAACCTTTTCCCATACACCTCCGGCCAAGACAGTATATGTCAGTGCCAGGAGAGTTAGGACCAAGTCTGCACTTTTATCTGACTACTTCCTGTCCATAACCTGGCATTTGTTATTCAACCCCGTCAACTGCAGATCCATTCTTGCAGCCACTGTGCGACTAGGGTTCTTAGCTCTGCAACATTCTAAACCAGAAAGCCTGCTTGTGGGGTAGAATTTTTTTCCATTCTTCCCATGGGCTGAAGGAGATTACAGCTGGGGCCACCAACTCACTTGAATATGTTATGGCAATAGGAGCAAACTCTTGGTATCTCCTTGTTTCTCATCTACCTGCTAATTAATACAAGGATGTTCCTTCAGGACTTTGTGGACTTCCTTCAGGAGTTTATGGATAACCTCATCTCCTATGTATTATCATCACCTAAGTGGTTGATTGTCTGTGACTTATTTGGTTTGATGAAGATCTGTGACTCTAGGTGGGGAATTCCTTCGTATTATGCAGAGATTTGGGTTTACTCAGGTGGTTTCCTTTGCTTCCTGCGTGCACATTGGACTTAGTGTTTCAGCTGGGTGGGGTGATTAGTGGTCTGGTGGTGGAGTCAGTCACATGGTCAGATGGCAGTGTCATTCATTTCTTGATTAGTTTTTACGGGATGGCTGCCCCAGACCATGATTAGATATATATTTATTTATTTGTCTTTGTTTACCGGGAAAGTCCGACTCAGTAATACCTATTTTCAGTGGAGACCCAGGGAGAAAAGATCTGTTTGCTTATATTGCATTATACTAAATGCCAGTCAAACACAGAGTAGTTTGTTTATTTACAGTTTGTTGACCAGGAAAGTCCATTGGGCCAAAAAGAACCCTTTTTCAATGGAGGCCCGGGGAGAAAAGCTTCACACACAGTATTAAATATTAGATAACAATACAAAAATAGCAAGATGAAAAAGACATTGACTTGACAAAGAAATAATAATAAAAAGCAATTACATGGCATATTCCATAACAAAAATGATAGGATTACATGGAATATAATGGTCTACTGCAGATTAATAGAAAATAGGAAAAATAGATAAAAGTTAGGCAGGATGAGAGCAGGAGCATTCCCAGTTAGATGAGAGGTAAGAATGTACTAGTCTTAAAAATGGAATGGTTCTGAGTAGTTTCTATATGTGGCGGAAGAGAGTTCCATTTACGTGTTAGAGAAAATGACAACAGTTGTCCTGGACTACGTATGGGTTTATAAACTTCAAGGAGATTTTGGTTTTTAGATCTAAGTGATCTTCCAGGAAGATGAAGGATGAAACTAGGAGAGAGGGGAAGGACAGATAGAGGGATTAAAGAAGAGTTTATGCATGGTGCAAGTTGAATATAAAAAAGATAGTTAGGAAGTTCTATCCAGTTTAAGGAGTGAAGAGAATCACAGTAGTGAGATGAGGATTTGGAACCAGTAGCAAACTTAGAGATTTTATTGCAGCAAGATGCAAGCTTTGCCTTTAGAGAGGATTGAAGGTTAGTGAGGAGAAGAGCTCCATACATAAGAGAGGGACGTAGGTAAGTAACAGCAAGGGTATGTTTAGTTGAAGGAGTGAAAAAATAATTATGCCGATACAACATTCTGAGCTTTTGATGGGTTTTCTTGATATTAGTTTGCAGATGAATGTCAAACTTTAAGTGTTCATCAATTATAACACCAAGAAGCTTGGTATGAGGAACTGTTTTGATGGGGATCTTATTTTGGCTGACTATCAAGAAGGAGGTCTTGTAAATTTTAGTGTTTCTTGATGGAGTGAATATCACGATTTTAGTTTTAGGTGAATTGAGAGCTAGGTTATTTAACATCCAAGACTCAGTACTAGTAAAGGCATTTTGAGTTACTTGCATAAGATTTGTGAGGGATTTGGAAGAACATATGATAGTTGAGTCAACAGCATATTGGACAAGTCTAACTTTTGGTATACAGTCCTGGAAATTATTAATAAAAATATTAAATAGTAAGGGACCAAGAATAGAGCCTTAGGGTACTCCTGTTGGAGTAAGAAGGAAGGAAGAGATGGAATTTTTCCACTTGACAGCTTGATATCAATATTGATACCAAGTGATAAAAGATGAAGATAGGTTGATTAGAGAGAGGTGAGAAAGAAGTAAATGATGAGAAATAGTATCAAAAGCTTTGGATAAGTCTAGGAAAAGGGAAGATACAATATTACCTGAGTCACGAACATGGTTAATGATATCAAGAAAGGAAAGAAGGGCAGTGATAGTGCCGTGTTCAGGTCTAAATCCATCCTTTGTAGGGATTAATAAATGATTGCCCAGAAGGTAAGGTAGATACATTTGTATCTAAATGTAGTTACATTTCGATTTACATTTATTATTAAACAGTAGTTACATTTATACATATACATTAAGATTTTACATAGGTGGAAATTACTAAAGGAAAAGCACATATGGATTGTACAGGCAGCAGTTATGTATAAAAACTGTTTTGTCATTTCAGTTTGAAGTTTTGAATATTTTGTTTAAGGAAAGTATTTGGAGAGTATCATACAGTGAACACAAAGTTTTAACCCTGTGATGAGCATGTACAGGGCCAGGACTGGTTAAGATGTTGTTTAAGCAGTGGTTTAAAACTACTGAGTTTGTTAGAAAGCTTTACTTGTGTGGGGATACTTTTCCAGAGTTTAGCAATGCATTGTGAGTAGAGCAAGTTTCCTGCAACATTATTTCACTTTTTTGTAATTAATAAGAATTTGTTACTAGAATGGAGGTCCCTTGCTGGACAGTAGGGTAGTAATAAGTTTTGTAGCACAGAGCATTTTTCTGGATGATGACTTGAGTTTCTGTGCTGTAGTCATTTGTGAGTATGTTAGACAGTTGAGCAGTTCAAGCCAGTTTAATTGCCTTAAGCTAAGGCAAGGGTGGGTCGTATGAGAGAGACTGGTGGCAAATGTCACTATTTTAATGTATGTTTCTTTCTTTGAGTATTGTTTCTTTTTATTAGGATAGGAGCAGCATATAGGAGAGTCAGCAGTAAGAATATGGTGGCTAGAGTTTTTCTTGTAGTATTCTGTAAGGAATCCATTGATCTTATAAAGGGAGACTAATTTCTGGTGTGTAAATTTAATAGTGTGCGGTATATGGTGGTCATATTTGAGATTGTTTATTATAACACCTAGAAGTTTACTGTGAGTTATAGTTGCAATGAAGTATTATTTGCTGACTTTATGGTAAAAGATTGCTTTTGATTTTGGCACCTTTTTGAGATGAAACACATTAACTTAGTTTTCTTGGGGTTGAGAAGGAGGTTTGATTCTTTAAGCCAGGTTTCTACAAAGAAGAATGATTTTTGGGTAAAGTCTTGGAGCTTATTTATTGTTGAGGCCATACATATTAATGCTAAGTCATCTGCATACTGAACTAGCATGGAGGTGTGGAAGTCATTAATAAATATATTAAATAGTAGAGGACCTAAGGAACACCTGTAGTAACTGGTTGAAAAGATGAGTAGATTTATTGCCATTTAATTGCTTGTTGCCTTCCATATGGGTAACTAAGGAACCACAAGAAGGAACATTATGAAAATCCTATTGAGGAGAGTCGAATAAGCAGCTGCTGGTGCAAGACAGTATCAAATTCCTTTGACAAGTCTAAGAACATGGGGGACACAAGCAGATCATCGTTTCTATGTCAGTTTGTTATATTGGTAAAATGCAGTAGTGGTGCTGTGATGGGGCCTTTGGCCATGTTGTGTTTCTAAGAGCAGGTTATTTGAGGTTATATATTGCATCAGCTGCATATGGATGCATTTCTCTAATATTTTGGAGAGGGGGGAGAGAAACACTATCGGTCTGTGGTTATTAAACTCTGTAGGTGTGTCACCTTTGTGCAGTGGTATGATGTAGGATTTTTTGTCCACAGCAGTAGGACTATCTTACTGCTATGGACCTATTAATTAGTATGTGCAGAGGGAAGGCTAGTTTTGCAGCCATGTTTAGGTAGTCTAATGGTAGTTGGTCTACAGCTACAGAAGTAGTTTTTAGTTTAAGGAGCAACTTCCTTGTGAGTGAGGTAGGTGCTGGGCTAAAAGTGAAGAGCTGTAGGTGGTTTTGATTAGACAGGGGCAGAATGAGGGGGTAGATATGTTAGTGTCTAAGAGAGATAACTGATTGTATAAAGTAGGAATTAAACTGTGTGGGAATAGAGTCTATTTTAGTGTCTGTTTTTAGAGAGGGACTAGTAGTCTTGCCTGGGTGGAGTAGTTTTGGGTTGTTTATATGTTTGTCTTGCAGTTTGGTATAATATTTTTGCTTATCCTGTTTGACATGGAGTTTTGCTAAGTTTCTAAGATGTCTAAATTGCAGAAGGGCATTTTGCATTCTATTTTTATACCAGTTTTTCCAGGCTTTATCTCTTTTTATCATGATTTTTTTTGTTTCCTTTGCCAGCCATGGTATGGGGTTGGGCATTACCTTTTTATTATGTACTGGTGCTAGATTATATAAGGTCTGTAAGAATACATTATTAAAGTGTTCTACAGCAGTATCTAGTGGCATTGTTCTAAGTACATTTCAGTAATATTTTTTTCGCGTTTCATTGAAAATATTTTTGCTGAAATTAGTTGTATTTCATATCTGATTACATGTAATATGTTTATCTTGGTTATGGTGAGTTCTAATGGCATATGTTGGCATGTGGTCACTTATGCTATCTGAGAGGCAGCCTATTTTTGTCAGTTTGTCTTGTTTGTAAGAATCAAGTCTAATGTTGAGTGTCTCCCTGAAGTTTTATTGATTCTGGTAGGTGTGGTTATTAATTTCCTGAAGTTATACAAGTTTATGGATTCAGTGGGGGTAGTGGAATTTGAATTGCCAGTCTATATTTAAGTCTCCAAGTATTATAGTTTTGTGGTTAATTTGCTGGGGTATCCAATACAAGATACTTTCAGCAGTATCAATGTTATTCCCTGATGGTATATAAATTGCTGTTAAACATATAGTTTTCCTATTGTTGATTTGTAGAAGTGTTATTAGTCATTCATCATTGTTAAATTTGGGTATTTCCTGTGAAAGTAAGGTAATGATTAGGGAGTTTTTATAGATGATTGCTACACCTCCTGCACACTTGCTTTGTCTGTTATGCCTAAGTATATTGTATCCTTGGGGGTGATCTCATTATCCTGTATTTCTTTTTGTAACCAGGTTTCAGTAGCTATGACTAACATCAGTAGTGTATGTGGCAAGATAAGCATGTATGTTATGGATTTTATTGCACATACGTCTTAGGTTCATATTTAGGTGAGTTTAGGTACTGTGTTTTGCTGAGATGTATTAGGTGACTGTTTTTTTTTTGGGGGGGGGAGTTGGAAGTGACGGTTTTAGGAACAATGGGACCAAGGTTGGGATGAATATCTCCACTAATTTTTTGAACTGATATTTTATGCAGGGAAGAGTGTGTACAGTTATATTTTGGTCTTACAGGTTCATAGGTGTGTACTAGGCTAATGGCCCTGAAGCCTTTAGAGGCCTAGCCCATACAAGAGCCCTGGTCTTGGTTTGATATTTGACCATAAATGTGGATGCTTATTTTTAAGATATTTATAGAAAAATAAATCAGATGTGGTTTGTTTGTAGCGATGGGGTGTTATAGAGAAAGACAGGCTGGGTAGATGTTGATATTCTTTGTGATGATTGGTTAAAGTCCTAAGTATTTGAAGGAGGTGGATTTGATAATTAGTGATAAAGGCTATGAGAAATAATAAAATACTCTGACTTAGGGGCATCTTATTTAAGTTGGGTGTTATCTTTGTTGTAAATTAGGATACAAAATATTAGGAGGGTAGTAGGTTAGTTGTAGAGAAGTAATTTGATAGTTATAGGAGGCAAAGATTAAGACAATTTGTGAGAGAGTCTTGGGTGGTAAACTAGAGTGGGTGTTACAATTTTATTGATTGTTTTCATACTGGAGGGAACTGATGATATTGGTTAGAGGAATATGCGGGTGGTGCTATAGAAATATAAATGTGGAATAAGAGGGGGTGGTAGGGTAGGGGAGCAGAGTGAGCTCAAGCGTTAGCGAGGGCAAACAAAGCAGGTTAAACACTTGTAAAGAGACCAGTTTTTCAGGCTTATTCCAGGCTTTAGTGACGTAATGTAAACAGCCACAAATCTGCTGAGAGTTGAGATAAAGGAACAATGCAGTCTAAAAGGTCTCTGTACTGCTAGATGAATGTCTTGGTTTTGTTGCTCTATGACACAGTTTTAATAGGAGAGTTAGTCCAATATCACCTTAACCTGACTAATGGTGATAACAGTAAAAAAATTGCACTCAACTGTTTAAACAAGTGTGTAATGTAAGGAGGTTTATATGGATTTTGAAATACAAAGTCCAAAAGCCTAGCTCAACCCCACTACAGACCAGCAAAACATTGAGAAAAAGTAATTCAGCTCCGGAAACATACTGGTTGAGAATTTAAAAGTGGTTACACAAGAAGAGAAATTAACTTAAGGAAGGGAGACAGTGGACTGCTAAAAATAATGGACTGAGCACAGTTAATGGAGAAAGTAGCAATGGGATTGCTGTGGTCTAAGAAAATGGAGTTGTTATAGTGGGCAAAGTTCTTTGTTTTAAGCTACTATAGTATTTATAACTTGCAAACAAATATAGTCTGCAGACTTCACTGTTGCATGCATATCTATTTGCTTGCAGGGAAACTTCTAGAATAAAAACACACTGAAGAGACGGTTGGGTGCACTGAATCAATGTTGACAGTCTACAACAACTAGTTCAGAGCTGAAATTGGTTTAACTGTCTCAGGCAAGGAGAAATAATAAAGGAAGGAGGGAGACCAAGGGTGACTTCCTTGAAGGCATGCAGTTCCATCGAAGAAAGACAGGAAGATATAAATAACTGGAGTAACAAGTCTAGAAGAAGTGAAGACATTTAAGAAAAAGAAATAGTCTGAGTAGTAGGAGTAAAATGTCAGTGTCTGTTAGGAGCGAGAGAATAAAAGCTGACCAGCAGGATGCCAATGGAGAAGGGTTTAAGACTATAAGGCTATTGCTTACAAACTAGGACACTGAAGCACTTGTCTTCAGACTAGTTACTTTGCAGGCTAAAATATACAGATGACTGGATGTCTCTAACACTTACTTAAAGCACAAGGCCAGAGGTGGAACACAGTTTGTCCTAATTAAATGGTGGTTGGATTGAATAGACTGCCTATTTGGATGAGACTGCTATGTGTATATATTTATGTTTCCAGTGGAGCCAGTAACTCCCTTGCGCCCTGTTAGAGATCGGGGGTTAGATGGTTTATAGGAGCCTGAATCTGCTAACACCAGCTTTATTGGTCTCAGCCATCTGACGTTATATGTAGGAGCTTAGTGCATTGGATGTTGATGAGGCTGTAGAGGCATATACCAAAGTATTGTTGTCCTCTCTCAATCAATTAGCCCCACGCTTTGTCCACCCTGCTCATCTCGTTCCACATGAGCCATGATACAGTCTTGAGCCCTGGGATCTAAGATGAATAGGGCGAAGGTTGTAGTAAAGATGAAACCTCAGTCACTTGTTGGATGATAAACTTGTTTTAAATGAGCATTACTTTCTGTCAGCCCCTACAAAGCAAAGTTTTGTGCTTGACAAAGGAGACAGTGCTGGAATTTTCTCTAAGTTAAGGTTTTAATTTTGAAGAAAGAAGGAGAAGGAGTAGGCTATGCTCTGTGTGATTTTGTAAGACTGCAGTTTTAGCAAGGGTAACATGGTGATATTCTTAGTAAACAGATCGTGCCATAAACCTACAAATCTTATGTAAAATTATTTGAAACCTTTTTAATTGGTATAAGAACAAAAGCTGACCAGTGGAATGCTGTACTCCATGACAAGGTGAAGGAAAAACCTTTCTTATTAATATTTCTGGTTTCCTGTGTTAGCAAATGTGTAGTTTTGTGATCTACTGCAGCATAAGCTGAAGTTTAGTAGTTCTGGTGCCATTACAGATCTAGAAGGTGAGATAGCAGTTGAACCAAATGTCAAGGTATTTAAAATGTCAATGCAGAGAGATCCCTAGAGATGATGTTACAGACGAAGTATTAGGAGCACAAAAGAGGTGTTTTGTATTTCTGCACACACCATGGCTTCAGTTTGTTTGAAAAGACCAAGTCCCATGGAACTAAACTATTAATTGCTTTGAGGTGAACAGTAAAAGTTAAGGTAGTGGTTTCTGGTCATGCTTCACAATCCCATTTACCAAATTTTCAGTGTAGAAAGGTGCAGGCAAACTGGGATAAGTAATGCTTAAAACATTTTTTAAAATAATGAAAAGCAGAAGGCCCAAAACAGAGCACAGAAAAACACCAGTTTTAACATGCTGTAGTGGGAACTGAGCTATTTACCTGGAATTTGAAATACTGTTCACCCAGATACTGTTTTATCTATTTAAGAGTGGTGATGGTGAGTCTGTCATGAGTTAATTCTGATAAAGTTGAAAGTTGTGGACAGGTTCATGTAACATCTGAGTCTACACTTGTACAGTGTAATCAAGCTTGTCAAGATGAAGAAGTCCCTTCTGCTCTGAGACTGTGAATGACAACTTGGATATCAAGCATGCCTTCTGGCACATTCCAAATATTCATAGCTATCAGGAGATTCTTCAAGCTTCATGTATAAAGCCAGCATTTCCAAATCGGAGTGATTATAGGGCATCTTACTTGGTGTTGCTAGTGTGGCAATCATGTTGTTCAGGAGTATTCATGACTCCTGCTGGAGACAAAGGCCAAGGAGCAGTATTTGGAGAGTATTTATTTATTTATTTATTTGTTTGTTTACCATGCAAATTAAGTGATCCGAGGTCCTTTTCAGCGATAGCCTCAGCTTCAGGCAAAACAAAAAAAAAAAAAAACACAAGCATTACAAAATTGTAACTATGAGATATATCTAAGCGTTAACACCAAGTACTAAGTAGACCACAAGTGACGCAATTTAGGTTATAATATATAAGTTGTCTGTGGTATCTAATAAAAAAGACCAGCAAATGGCAGTTAAAAACCAAAAAAAAAAAAACAGAAAAAATTGCCAAAAAAAAAAAAAAAAAAACAACTCACACATACAAAAAAGTTTTAAGGCTTTCATTCAGAGTTCCTATCATGTAGTCAAACTTTTACAAGTTCGAACCACATATGGTAACGGGGGGGGGGGGGGTGCAGGGGGCCTGCCCCCTGCATACAACAATTTATGTTTTTGTCAGTTGTATTTTTATTTTTTTATTGGTAGTTGAAGTTCTGTAACTTCGAACTTAATGGTTCGACCATTAGGTCTTCAGAGTTACGGAACTTCGACTATCTGATGTAGACCCTTTCATTCAAATGTCGAACTTAGTGAGAATCTTTAAACATATTTATTTTCGTTATTCCTGCCTTATATTTCTGTAGGTATAGCTCATGGCACTTTTTTTCTTGGTCTTTGGTATGTAGCTAATCTTTGTACAGTATCTAGATAAAATCACATCATATAATAAAAGAGGTAAAAGCTTAACTTACTGACAGAATTGTGATTAATCACTATGACAGAGGTTATATTCGTGTGTGTGTGTGTGTGTGTGTGTGTGTGTGTGTGTGTGTGTGTATGTGTGTAAAACATTTATAGTAGGCATTTTTAGTTAAATATTACTGATGTATGTTTTTAATGATTAGTAATCCCAATTCCGGGTTCTTTAAAATTGATCATCATCAGGATGTCAGACCTTGCTCCAGTCAGGATATTTTTTTCCAGAGCTGTTTTTGAAGCATTGGTTGAAGTTGTGTATCTCACCAGAGAAAGAAGTGACATGCTTTCTTTGGATGGCAACTCAGAAATTGCTGTCATCTGTAGAATTCCTTCTATGCTGTGTACTATGTCAGGTATCATTCTTATGATGCAGGATGCAAGGCTGCATGTTGAGCATCATTCTTATGATGCAGGATGCAAGACTGCATGTTGAAGAATCATTCTTATGATGCAGGATGCAAGGCTGCACATTGAGGCATCATTCTTTTGATGCAGGATGCAAGGCTGCACATTGAAGCATCATTTGTATGGTGCAGGATGCAAGGTTGCACATTGAAGCATCATTTTTATGATGCAGGATGCAAGGCTGCACATTGAAGCATCATTCTTATGATGCAGGATGCAAGGCTGCACACTGAAGCATCTTTCTTATGATGCAGGATGCAAGACTGCACACTGAAGCAGCATTCTTATGATGTAGGATGCAAGGCTGCACACAGAAGCATCTTTCTTATGACGCAGGATGGAAGGCTGCAGACGGAAGCATCTTTCTTATGATGCAGGATGCAAGGCTGCATATTAAAACATCATTCTTATGATGTAGTATGCAAGGCTGCACATTGAAAAAATGTAAAGCTTTTTTATCCAGAGTTTTGGAATTTATAGGTAGAAGCTAAATCCTCTTCTCTGATTGATTTCCTGATAAAGGAAATTTTGTAGTACCTGGCCACATGTCGGACAGGTTTAGGTTAACTGTTCACAGAATGTCTTTTCTTACAGGCTCTGAAAATAGATATATAAAATGTCGGGATGATCAGCCCATCTCGAGACTGTCCTTTCTTGTAGCAGGGGTGTTCTTAAGGGCCACTAAGTATTCACATCATTCTAGAGTAGTTAAGAACATTCCAGAAGTCATTTTGCTAGGGGCTCCACCAGGTATTAATTGACAATACCATAGCAATGTGGTCTATGAATAAGCAGGGAGAGAGGCTCATTTACCCCATGTCCAAGATAGTAATGGCTTTGTGTGATCTTCCAGTCATTACGGGGATTGGGCACCTATCAGGTGATTGTGCTGTCTTGTCCTACAGGTTGAATCTTGGCAGATGGGTTGAGTCATTCACTCGTTGTGGACCATGAATTTTACTTTTATCCCAAAGTCTTCACCTTTTTGATGATGTTTTTGGTTCAGAAGAAGTGGTCAGTTTGCTGTAGAAATAACATGTTCAACTGGAAAAAGTTCTTAGCAAAGCTGAGGGTATTGTGGTCCAGGTAGCTCCTATATTTTCCTTTTCTTGTCATTCCAAGCATCTTGTTAAGGGCAAGTGAAGATTTAATTATTGTAGCTCAAAGATGGCCATGGAACTATTCTTTTTCCTTCTTCTTCATATTCAAACATGTCTTTGCTGTTTCCAGAGAACATATTTATTCAGCACCGGTGCAAAGTCTTGCATCTGGACATTCACATTACGCATTTGATAGCTTAGTGTCTGATTTATAGATTTCTAGATATTTCAAGGCAACTTAGCTTCAGGATCACATGCACCTTGCCAGTGCCCACTCTTAGAATATACACCATTTCTCAAGTAGAGCTTAGCCCTTCAGTTTTGGTATATTTTGTTGAGGTCCATCCAGTCATACAGATTCCTTTTGAAGGATGCTAGGGAATCACATTGTTTAACCTGCAGGCGAGGTCAGTTCAAGGCATTTGGGAGGCACTGTGTGATAAACCTATCTCTCCACCATGTTTTGTATATCTGCTGATTAAGATTTAGGTCCTTGTCTCTGGTATTAGTGAAGTATTAGACTTGAGATAGAGGAGATCGAAAACAGCTGGGTCTCCAGTGGTGCAATGTACTAGGTATAGGTCTCCCCTCAAAAAGATACTGAATAAAGGGGCAGTGCTTCCAGCCTCTTCGGGTAACATAGACTCTGTGGACTAGTGATGATCTTGGTTAGAACCTTTCTAGTTGTTTGATATATCTGTTAAGGTACATACTGAAGGGGGCATTGTACTCAATAACTTGCCTAATCAGTGTTGAATATAAGGGAATGATGACCTCCTTAGATCTGGTTGTGGTATTCCCCTGGTGACTGGTTGTACTAAGTAGAAGGAATTCCTGACTATTGTCACATGATGAGAAAAGGATAGGGAGTTATCAATCTAAGTTCCAATGTCTCTAACTATGTTCATATTTTGTAGTGGTGTATTGGCATGCTGAGGGGAGAGGTTTTCTACCAAATGTGCTGATACTATTTAAAGATCATGTTCATTCACATAGGTTCTTAGGTAAATACTAAGCTATCAGTCTGCAGACTGTTACAAGCTTAGCCAATATCCAATGGTCAGAATCAAATCTGTGTTTTGCATCTGTAAGGCAAAGATCTTAGCCATTATACCAGTCCCCCTATCCCATAAGTAATTACTAGACTAACAAACTCAAGAGGCACGTTCAAGCCTAGCCATGCTTTCCAAGGTGAGAATGCTAAACCCCAACAGGATCAGACTTCAGATCTCTGCAAATTATAATGCATTTGAAACAGCTTACCTTGCATTGTTGTACTGCTAACTCTGAATTTGTGTACTGCTCAGTCTTTTTCCAAACTTTTCAACCGAAACTCTTCTCCCCTGCACTGAAGTGCTGTGTCCACTGAATCTTCCTGCACACGAAGTGATTACATCATATCAGGGTTGGAAGCGTCCAGTTTTAAGTCCTACCCCTTCAGCAGCATGTACTCCATGCACCTGTGTTTTTAGGTGATTATGCTCATCTTTTTTTTCCAGCAGTTACTGAAAGTTAACTTTTTTTTTCCTCCACTGATATTTTAACAAAGAATGTTCAAGTACTAAATTGTATTCCTAAGAGTTATTAGTACCACATTGCCATAGCCTCTTCACCTCACAGCAATGCACAAGAGATTAAAATGGTGCCCATATACAGGAAAGTGTACAGAATACAGTGGGGCAGTTATTCCATACTGCTAATCCAGTCTGAAATGAGTGCGTCCACATACTTGTTTTACCATTTGGATCACAGAGACAAATTAGACAGATAACATCATGTGCTGCCTCCATCCATTTCCACTAAAGAGACATCCAGCTGCTGACATTTTAACTTTCTTGGGGGTATTAGATAAATGAAATTGACAAAATGGAGAAAATATTTACTTACTTAATTGTGACCAGAGAAAGAAGCTTTCCTGCACACTGATTAGGGATCCCGGAACACAGAAAGAGCAACCCAGCTTTCCATCATTAGGGAGACAAATCTGATGGCATAAAGTGAGGAAGAACTGTGGCTGTACGCAGTGGAGGAATGCAATATGAGAAGGCAGATGAAATAATGTTCAGATAGATTTAGGACATAATTAATCCACATTTCACGAGCTGATAGACCATTCTGTGTATAGGAAGATCAGCATGAATCATAAGATGGAAAAATACTGCACATACAAGAAACAAGAAAGCTTAACACTAGGATGTCCTGTTTATGTAAATGGAGAAAGTTTCTTTGTCAGTGCCTTATAGTTGGTCAAGTTGATTTGCCTGTGAAGTAATTATTTGGTACTCGTGCATGTTAAGGGTTTAGCTTTTTCCCTTACCATAGGACCCTAGGAGGTTACTAGGCTAATGGCCCTGGGGCCCTTACAAGCCTAGCTTTTTATCCACAAAAGGAAACCTCAGTCAACACCTGTCACCCCTGTCAGTGAGGGACACTGGTGGAAACCCTGGGGCAAATTTGTGTTTTCCCATCCACTCATCAAGGTTGCGCATAAAGAGGGACAGTGAGGTACTCTGTTTGACGTGTATGGGAAATCTGTTCCAGAAATGGGGCAGCCTCTGGGAGACAAACCTGTCTCTCCAGCAGGTTTTGTTGATGTTGCATATTAGATTCAGGTCTTTTGAGCGGGTAATGTGCAAGGAGTTAGACTTATAGATATGGAGCATCTCTAGTAGGGCAGTGTCCAAGATTGCCTTGTAGGCGAGACACAGATCACCTCTGAGCAATCTGTATGATACCAAGTAGAGTAACAGTAATTTGAGCCTGTCCGCATAGGACAAGTTTTGGAGGCCATGGATTCTCTTTGTGAGGTATTTCTGTGACCTTTCCAGTTGGTGCAGATGTTTGGAGAGGTACATACCAAACAGGGCATTATACTCAATTATTGGTCTAATGAGGGAAGAGTATAGAGAGGTAATAACCTCCTTTTTTTCTGGATGCAGTCCCTTTACTTATGAGATGTACCAAGTAAAAGGCTTTTCTGACCACTGCCGCTATATGATGGTCGAATGTGAGACTGGTATCAACCTGAGTACCCAGGTATCTCACCACAGGTTGTGTGCTTAAGGGGTTGCTGCCGATGTGGTAATCGGTAGGGGCTGTGTTTTTGCCAGATGATATGATGATACATATTTTGCTTTTAGCTTGAGGACTTTAGCACCAGTTATTAGTAGTTGTGAGACCCTCTTGCAGTATGTTAATCATCATTTGGGGAGTCAGTGACAACATCCAACTTACAGTCATCCTCAAACTTGGTCAGCCACAGGTCTTTTGTCTTTGCCTGGACCTCTGAGAAATAGATGGCAAACAGTAGGGGTCACAGGACAGATCCCTGTGTAACTCCACTAGTGACAGGTCTGCTATTGGAGGTAGAGGTGCCTATTTTGACCTTGAGGGTCCTGTCGATGAGCCAGTTGGCCACCCACCTGATAAGACCGAGATTTATGTCAAGTTGTGTTAGTTTCTCAATGATGCCCAAGTGGGTGATTGTATCAGAGGCCTTGGTCAAGTCAAGGTAAGCTGTATGTGCTGACTTTCCCTCATCCAGGGCCTTGGTGACAGTATCAAAGATGTCAACCAGATTCAACAGGCAAGATCTGCCATTGACGAATCCGAACTGGGTGGGGTCAAGTGCTTGGAGATTGCCTATGTCCTTGTTTATGAGATCCATAATAATATGCTCCATGGCTTTACAGATCAGACTTGCCAAGATAATGGGGCGATAGTTTCCAAGGTCAGTAGGGGCACCACCTTTGTGCAAGGGGATGACAGTGGCAGTTCACCACTCTGCTGGAATGAAGCCTTTAATTAGGCTGTGGTTGAATAGGGTGCTCAGTGGCAAAGACGGTCCTTGCTGGAGATGGTGCAGAATACGGACTGGGATACTATCAAGTTCCATAGAATCTGTGTTCTTTGCCTTGGATAAGGCCTTTAAAACTTGATCTACTGAGATATGAGATGCAGAACAAGTATTGGGGAGGTTCATTGTTTGGTGGTGTTGGTTTAATTGCCTTGTAAACCATCCTTAGTAACTATTCCTATCATTAAAATGGTGTTATCAAGGTTCAGTGTTTGGTGTTGTTGGCTTAATTACCTTATAGACCTTCCTCAGCACCTATTACTATTGCTAAGATGGTATTTGGTGGTGTGTGTTGCACCTTAAGTCTCCCAGGAAACTACTTGTTCTGGAATAAGATGACCTTGGTTTCAGATAGATTGATCACATCATATTCTGAGCCTTTGAAGTCAGTTTGAAGTCTTTATCCAGGAAATCTGTTTTCATTTGCTAACACATCAGAATGGGGGGATTCAAAGTTGCAGGAATTAATGTGTTTTGCTCCTTGTACTGTGTTTCAGAGGGATAGTGCAGCTTTTGCTACCAACCCACCTTTCATGCTAAAGGTTATGTCTGAAAATGCTTTGAATAAGAAAGCTCAGTGTCCCTCCCTTCATTATCAATGACGAAATGTCAGAAAGCAAATGTACTGGATTGATCCAAAGAGAGAACTCACGTTGTACACTAATAGAACCAAAGATTTTAGAGTTTCATATTAAGCTGTTTCAATCATTCCGAACAGATTGGGTGCTATTGTGTGGAAACACACTATATGTAAGTGGCTGTAGGCTGAATTTCTTTTTGTTGTGAGGAGACTGGTAAGCTTTACTGGGCCTGTTGGGGGGCATTCTGCTACTGGCATAGCTCCATCTGTAGTCTGCTCTGAGGGGAGGGGTACTTCAGTAGGAGCTTTGCAAGGCAGGAAATTAGCCTTTAGACCTTACATTTACTAAGTGTTATGAGCTTGACTGCAAATCTATATCTAGGGCAGATTTTGCAATGGCAATTCTTCTAAGCATGCTGATGGTTGCCCCCTTCTATTTGAAGATGTTTGTCTTGCTTTTGTACCCTAATATGAAGATACTGGGAGACGTGAGTGGGAGATGTTATATAATACCATTGTGTGACATATTATATAGTACCATTGTGTAAAGTACTCTTCATGATAGTAGATATTACATTCCATTTGTGTCTATTCAATGTTTCATGCCATGTGCTTTATATGCCACAGCTTGTTTCATTGTTTCATGATTGTTCCCAGTCTTTCTGTGAGATTCAGAGAGAAACCCAGTGCTCGCTGTAAGGGCTGTGGTAAAAATATGACATGGGGCCTTGTTATTGGTGAATTTGAATGTCTCAGAATCACAGTCAACTACTTCAAGTGCAGAACAGCACTTTCCTGTAGCAGTTAATACTGTCAGCTCCCCAAACCTCATCATCTGAGTTCTCCTTGGTATTTAGTGATTCATTCACCTTCCCTCTTATGTTTAAGTGCCATTAGGTCTCATAATGTAGGAGTTCTCTCAGAAGCCTAGTGGTTCCCCTTGATCAATTTTATAGATAAGTGCCACTAATGCACGAGATGTAACAATTTTCCCGGTGTGTAGTGGGTCCCCGACCTACATTTTGTATAAGTGCCATTAAGGCACAAAATGTAAGAGTGCTCCTTGGTATCTAGTGGTCCACCTCCAGCCCATGTTAGGTATAAGTGCTGTGATGTCCACCACTGCCACCAGTATGGGATGGCCACCAATATGTGTCATCCCCATACTGCACCAGTAATCAAGGAGCCTGAATCCTCACCACTGACACTGGAGAGGGATACAAATGGATACACTCAGTATTTCCAAATGCAGACCTCTCTGCATCAAGTACAATTTCCTTAGGAGCATATGGGGAACACGCTCAGCCCGGGGTCTGGATGTCTCAATATCTGTCTCCCTCCAGATCCCCATTAAGACACTCCAATGGTTCAGCTGTAGGGTTAGGTCCTCAGCTGAATGTCCAAGCCAAGTCCTCCAGCACCCTTTCTGTAAACCCAGTGCTTCATGTCACTGCCACAAGTAGCTGACACACACGCATGCGTACACACACACACACACACACACACACACACACACACACACACACACACACACACACACACACACACACACACACACACACACACACACACACACACACACACACACACACACACACACACCTGGGAAAGGCTGGCAGAGGTTTACTAGCTATGACCCCTTCTGCCCAGACTATAAGGCAGTTATCACTACCACCAGACACTCCCCACTTAGCTACTCCAAGGCATTTAGCAAAGGGTGTCCAATTATACTGTGTGTGGAGTGGCCTACAGAGTGTCACCAAATAAATATAAGTACTCTCAAAGGTTAGATACTTTCTACAATGAACAGATACAATAACAGTTTATATATATTTAATATAATTAATAAAAGAGCATGAAAATATTGAATATATATTTACAGTAAACCACAGAGTTCAGATCACAGGAAATGTTGAAAGTAACATTGATGGACAGACTCATGCAAATAAAGAAAAGCACTCTCTAAACTAAGCTTCACTGTATTCCATACTGAATCTAGGAGAATTTACTGTTTCCTAATTAAGTTACTTAATACGACAAGGAAAGATGCTGTGGGTGAGGGTCTTTCTATTCACATTTCCCAAAACAGAATACTCTATACTCTGAGATTTCTCTTTGCAATATCTAAAATACAATTTTCAAGAGGGCTGTCAGAATAACCTCATCTGGTCACCTGACTCTAGGTTCTCACAGTACTCCCCTTTGAAGCTGAGAGAGGAATTTAGCACAGATGCCCACACTGCATCCAAATGTTTATGGCAGTACCTGGGGCCTCCCCTCTTTTACTGAGCTAATGAACAAAGGCTTCTCTCAGATATACTCCTCCTGTTCTGTACGGCACTGTGGGGTACCATTTTAATGGCTTAATAGCTCATTTATATTTCCCTTATTTTTCTTAAAATAAGCCAGCTGGTTAACCTTTTGCTGTCCCAGTACATATACATTTAATTCAGTTACATAATAATACATATACTTTTCTTTTCAGTTCAGCAGGGTGCACTGGTGATACATTTTACCAAAAGCAAACCTCACAAATAAATTTTCAGCACGAGCATCTGTACAGATCAGTTTAATATACAAATAACATTACATTTGTAACACAAACATCTTGTATAAATAAGTTTGATATTCAAAGGACATATCATTTTTTACAAAACTCCAGCTGGCTATGCTGTCACTCGCCCATATGATCCCAAGTACTATTAAGGCATGAGATGTAAGAGTTCTCCTGGATGTCTAGAGGTCTCTCCTGACCCATGCTGTATTTAAGTGCTGTTATGGAATGACAATAAAGGTTACCCATTGTGGCTATTGTGCCCGTCCGCCATCTTTAGAGGTATCCATGGTGGCTGTTGTCCTCCTGTTTCACATCTTTAGTGCTATCCCTGGTGGGTAGTGGTTCTCCCAATGCAGTGTTGGAGACTTTGCTCATTAGTCTACCCCCCACCACAAATATTCACATATTCATTACACAGACACACACACACACACATACACACACACACACACACACACACACACACACACACACACACACACACACACACACACACACACACACACACACACACACACACACACACTCATCTAACCTACCCACTCACTAGCTTCCCTATTGTGACCTCCCAGTCAGGACACAGTCGTATATGCAGTATTTGGCAGGCACACACTTACAGCCCCCCCCCAACACTGCCTGACCATTAAACTTCCCAGCAGTTACCTCCACCATGTTCGATGAACATGACATTTGGCCTTATTCATTATCACTAGCAGCAAGGAGTGGTTATCGTACTTTACAAGAGAATCACTTGGCTGCATAAATGCCTTATCACAGGCAGTTCTGAGGGAGAGTACATAGATAATTAGCATATGCTTCTCACCTGGATTGCCTTATTAGCATCTAGCACAGCCATGCAGACACACCATTGAGGCACTGCATGTCTTCATGCAAAAACACTGTAGCTGGGCAGTCTCTAAATGTGGAAAAGTTACAACAAGGTGTAAACATCATATATACCTTGCGTTAACCTTTCTGAATTCAGGCCACAGTGTTACAAGAAAAAATGTTGGGTGCAAGATACTAAGGTAGCCTGATTTTCATGTAGGGTTCAGTGACAGGAAGCAACAGTGATGCAGGTTGGCATTGTGCATGTGGTGTTCCATAGATACACCATCGTGTCAGTCTTTGGGAGGCATGTTTCCTATAATTCGTATTTACTGATAGAGGTATCTTCATAGTCTTCTGTGCTGATTGATGGTGAAGACTGAAGTGGATGTCATACTGCTAAGGAAGTCATAGTTTATTTATTTTAGTTTCTTCATTTTGTTTTTTGGTGTAGTGTGTTGTTCTCAGTTTACCAACTCCTGGTATAACCCGAGTGATTGCAATCATAAAAAAAATAAGATATGAGTATAAGCAACAAGCAGTTCAGTACAAAGCAATTTTGATAGATCTTCACCTAAAAAGGAGAACAATGACTTATATAGTCTTCATCTAGAAAAGAGAGCAATGAGTTGTATCATAGTTATGTGGTAGTTACAAATAAGAGTTGAAACTAGTAGGTTTTACATTCAACTTCTAAAGCAAAAGGAATCAGATTGTATATACGTAGAATGTACAGTCAGCAATAAAAGGCAATGGGTTTGACGATCCAGAGCAGAGGAACAGGTGGATGAGACTGTTAAGGAAAATTGTGAGAGGGGTAATAGTGGTAAGGTTGTGAGGCCAGCCTAAAAGCATTTACGTTAGGCTTGTTTAAGGAGATGCATTTAAAATTGTCCATAATGTGTAAAAATGGATTATGAAGTACAAGGTCAAGATGTCTTTATAAGCGCAACAGAAACACCCCCAGTATGGAGACCTTTATCCATGTTCATTAAAATATCATCTGTGAGAGCCCAAAGTGCAGTCATGATACTGTGGCCTGCTCAAAATCCATGCTCCCTGAGAATTCTGAAAGTTGTAAATAAATAATTAGTTCTAGGATTTTTTCAAGAGTCGGTAGAATGTAAATAGTTTGGAAATATGAGGCATTCTCAGGTTTTGTTGCTTTGGAAATGATTTGATTAGGTCTGTTTTCCAGATACAGGCCATTATATTGGGGTTAAGCATAGAGTATAGATGTGAATAAGAGGGATGATGAGGTTGTCTTTGCAGAAGAGAATAAACCATGGATTTAGGTTACCAAGTCTGATGTAGACATCTGAGGAAATTTGATTAAGGAGTGCTTCACTTCCTACAATAGTTATTCATATGGCTCTCACTGCTGGGAATAACTAACGGTCATCCCTATGGAGACCCTTCCTGTGGGATATGAGTGCATACTTCTCCTGACAGTCTGCTTGGCTAATGGCTGTCTATCTAATCTGGTAACCAGTGACTGTGTGGAGAGGTGCCTTGTCATTGCTAATTTTAGAAGCCAGGGCAGTACTGTCTTCTAATGCACTTATACATTTGTGAAACTTTGGAGATACAACATGTTGCTCATAGGTGTTTACTCAGCTGACAACCACAAGGGACATTTTTAAGTCTAGCTATGCATCCCAAATCTCTGACAAATTCTGTTACCCCTGATAAGTGTAAGCAGGGGCATGGGAGATGAAACAGTTACAAGCACAGACCTGGGAGATGAAACATTTACAGGTTGCCTGTGTCCATTAGAGACATAGGTGCCAAACCAGGGATGAATTTCTGGTTTCCCGTCCAGTTATCCAAGTTACACTTGAATTGGGTTAGGAAGAAACTCTGTTTCACATGGATGGAGAGCCTGTTCCAGAGACAAGGTAGTCTCTGGGATGCGTACTTGTCTCTCCAGCAGGTCTTATTAATATCACAGGCAAGGTTTAAGTCTTTAGAACAGATAAATCTAGTGCTGTTTTTTTTTTTGTGGAAATGCAGGAAGTGCATCAGAGTGAGGTCTAACAATGCTCTGTATGACAGGCATAGAGCTCTCAACAGCAGCCTGTAGGAGACAAAATACAGTGATAGAGCCTAGAGTGGTCTGCATAGGACATTTTTCTTACACCCTGTACTCTTTTAGTGAGGAAACTCTGCATATGTTCCAATTGTTGGATATGCCTGTTTAGGTACATACAAAAGGGGGCATTATACTCAGTGATAGGTCTGATGAATGCCGAATACAGTGAAATAGTGACAATGGTTGATACTTTGAGTAGCAATCAGACCGATCAGGAATGTTAAGCACAGACACTCACTGCCCAACCGATCAGGAATGTTAAGCACAGACACTCACTGCCCAACCGATCAGGAATGCTAAGCACAGACACTCACTGCCCAACCGGAAACAGTCAGGAATCAATGCACTTTGCTCCTTCTCTCACCAGGAACAGAATATAAGCACAAATTCCAAACTGTCACCTATGAAGCAGTTATTAGGCTTTCCAGTGATCAGCAGTCTCCAGGAAATAGTGTCCCTGTGCACCCTGTCTCACCAGGAGAAAACAGAAGCATCAATCCTAAGATGACTAGTGAGAGGTAGAATGTGGGCTCTCCAGTAATTGTTGGTCTTGCAATAGATGTTGCCTTTTTTAAAGGTAAGACAGAAAAAAATGGGTTAATATCCTAAGCATTGCAATGTGCACCAAGCAGTTAGATATGAAAGAGGGGGCAACCCCAAGCCTTTACCATCTAAGTGGAGAGCCACTAATTGTAAAAGAGAAAGATAGATTGAAAGGGGGTGTGCACTTTTTTATTCTGGTTCTATGGAATGCAGTGGGATGGCTAATAAATTTAAATAGCTGAAGGGAAATGACTTCACAAAGTGATAATCCTGAACCTGATTGACTTCTTCGAATCAATCTCCAGAGCTGTGGATCAGGGAAAGGCGGTCCACAAAGTCTATCTGGACATCACCAATGCCTTCAACGCCATCCCACACTCTGGAATCATAGATGGGTTGCCGGCTGGATTACTGACAGAACCCAGACTGTAAAAGTAGCCGACTCCAAATCCAGCTCCAGACAAGTGGAGTATCTCAGGGTTCAGTCCTGGGACCGCTCTTGTTTGGCATCTACTTCTCTGAAGTGCAGGACAACACTAAGGGACTCTGGCTAACAAAGTTTGCAAATGACTGCAAACTTGGAGCCATGATTGAATCAACAAATGATGTGGATATTCTACAAAAGGGCCTTACAGAAACAGATGTTTGGTGCCAGAGCCATGAGCTCAAGCTTAATGCCAAGAAATGTATAGTTATCTCCTTTGGGAAAAAACATGTACCCATGAATTATCACATAGGTGGCAGTACACTAAACACCAAAGGTGTGATGAGAGACCACATCACCGCAACAGTCAAGAAATCCTTCTGTGTGGCACGCCTCATGACTAGGGGCTTTTCATCCAGATGAAAAGAGGACATTGTCCCACTGTACTCATCCCTCATTAGACCTATTATAAAGTACAACACTCCATTTGGTATGTACCTCACAAAACATCTGCAACAGCTGGAAAGGCCACAGAAATGCCTCACTAAAAGAATCACAGGCCTAAAGCAGATGCCCTATTCTGACCATCTAAAAAACTCCAGCTATACTCTGTGGCATATCGTCTACTCAGAGGCGATCTCTGCTTAACATACAATGCCATGTCAAACCCTGAGCTGTTGGACATGCTCCACTTAAAGAAATCCCAATCCCTCAGAGCCACATGCTCCAGGGATCTAAACCTTGTCATCACAATGAACAAAATATGCTGGAGGGATAGGTTCCTGACCCAGAGACTCCCCAGACTCTGGAATAGACTGCCCTTACATGTCAAGCAGATCGCCTCCTTGGCCCTGTTCAAAAGGAACCTTGGCGATTGGATGGGAGATAGGAAATTCACCCTGGGGATCATGTCAGTCGCCCTGCTAGATAGGGGTCCAGGGAAGTAAATATTGTGAGAAGAAATATCCGGGAAATTGTTTGGCTAGGCTTTTATAAGCCCTAGGGCCGATAGCCTAGTACCAACCTATGAACCTATAATCTCGTGCTTACTCACACCAGCCAGTGAAAGGAGAGAGAGAATGAGATATATGACCAAATTAACATAAGGGGCAGGCAGCCAAAAAGACAGCTGAGTTCAAGAAAACAATAGCACCAGGGTGGAAGTGTCAGAAACAAATTTCTGGGTGCCTTACAAGAGACATGGCTGTGGTCTCCTTGCTATTTTAATATGCAATTAAAAGCAGAATGTAAATAAAACACAGTGTAAAGAAAACACAGTTTAAATATATATTATGTTTAGCACTTCAGACACCTATACTTACGTAGTTTAGAAACAGCTTTTGATGCTAAAAGCTCAGCCAGATAACTGTTACTTCCATTGCAGTAACTCAGTTATAGCACTCTTACTATTAAGTTTCTGTATATCCCCATTTTGACTACAGGACTCATATTCAGAGGTTCATAGTTTCAAAGGCTCATATATTGCATATGCAGCAGTAGGCTTGATACAGCTGACTCTATACATATCCGTAAGTCTATCTTGTACACAAAGTGCTACATTAAAATAAATTATTCCCAAACCACATATAAACATATAATTAGAGTTACTTTTAAAATCTGGGGATGCACTGAAATGGTTATAAATTTTCTAATAGGTCCTTAATTTCCAGGATAGTAATGCTGATTATGTGTTAACATTTTTAACATAGTCACTACAACTCTTTTTAGATCCCTGTTCTGGGAAATATGTACCCTATCTACAGAAGCATAAATTTATATGTTAGGAACATTTCTGATTAGTCATGAGAAAATTGTGAAAAAAGCCCAGTGGTTCTATTACCTTTATTTACTAGAGCTGGCTTTTGCAATGCTCAGGAAGACACTGAGACTCAGTGCCGTTCTTAGAGCATTACTAATAAGAGATCCCCAATTGTGTGTCATGAATTTTTCTTCAAGAACATGAACTACAGAATTCTTAAAAATGTCTCTTTTAGACTTGATAATATCCGTTTCTCATATTAATTTGCCTGCATACATGTTATGATTTACCCTCTGCAATAACCTTCAGCTTGATGAGAAATATGGAATAATGCAGCTGCATATAAGCTGCAACCTTGGGGGCATTGACTGAAAGGGGCTCCCTTAAACAGCATCTCACTATAATGGTTATACAGTAGGGCAGCTAAGGATATTTTTGGTTGCTCCCTTGACACATGTACTTTCCCCTGACCCTGTCTGTCAGACTTCTGGCTTATCAGCACTAGTCTGTAAAGTATAATCAGATTTAACATTTTTCTTCTTTGCCCATGGGCTATCTGCCTTCATCACTAGGAAGAAAACAGCTTCTTTTTGCTTACATGACTTCATCAATTTTTGACCTCTGACCTCTATCTATCCATTGCTTTTCTGTTGACCTGGCTGCCTTGAACAAGTTTATTTTCCTGATAATATGATGATTCATTTAGGGCTGAGATTTTTTAATTTACTAGTGGTTTAGAGAAAAATTATCCATTTTAAGGCTATTATAATATTCACTTTCTACATAATCTGTAAATATTCTTAGCTGCTGTTGCCTTTTTAATTCTTTTCATAGAGCCTTACAGCAGTTGAACAAATTCCCAGATCAGGAACTGCCAGCAGTGGATGAGGTAGATGAAGTACAAACAAGATATGGGAGGGTAAACTGCAACTTAACCAAAAACTGGACTTACTACATCAAAACATTACGTGCTCTGGACAATATAAACATATACTCTGTATGCAACACTGTCTTAAGCAAGAATGTAAAATATTATCTAAGCTCCCTGTACAGCAACTAGCACACAGCATCTGATTGTTGTATGCAGCAAAAGTTGCTCTGGCTGACACTGACACACACAGATACATACACACACACACACACACACACACACACACACACACACACACACACACACACACACACACACACACACACACACACACACACACACACACACACAATTTACATCATTTACTTATTTACATACTTGATGTCTTAAACTGGCTTCAGAGTTGGCTAGAAAGAATGCATTTTTGCCATAGTATAGCTAGCCTTTCTTCCCAGTGCTTGCTGAAGGTAAGTGTATTCATATGTGCTGACCAGGATGACCACACATTTTAACAGTGTAAGGCAAGAAAATGTACCTCAAAAGATTAAGGAAAACATGTTGCTTGTACTGTTAATCTGATGATCTGTTGCATAGATGTATATGTTTAAAAAGACTATTGTATTGGCTACATTTTTTATTAGGAGTGTTGTAATTCTTAATGTTTTGAAGATCAAAGTATACTTTATTCTTCTGGTAGAGAGGAATGCTGCAGTGCACTCAGCTAAGCTTACTAGGTTCATAGTGACTTCAGATGGCTGCTTATTTGAAATGGTTACCAGATACATCCTTTCTGTAACCAACAGGGAATTTATTGCATTAATGCAGCAACTAGGGTCCATGTGGGCACTCTGCAATAGTACTTTACTTCCATAAAGAATGCGTCATTTGGCCATATGCGTAGGTCGTGTTAGTCCTATTACCAGCCCACTTGGACCTTCTTCTTGTAATTATGAATCTGGAAAAAATACTAATTTTTTAAAGGTAGGAGAGCTCTTACTCCTTAACAGGAAGGGCACTAAACAGCTGTAGAAAAAAAGAGAACATGTTAAGTAAAATAATTCCTCCAAACATGAATAAGATTTTGGGGCTGTTTATGTCTGTATTTACTTACTTACACACCATTTTATAACTGGACAGGTGCACTAGTGTTTGGGTATGGCCCAGACCATTATGTCATTTCATTACAATGCTTAAGTAATATACAGTCATAGTGGAGCTGTGTCAGGAAAGGAGATACTGCCAGCCCAGCTGTCTGGAATTTTGTAAATAATTATATGTCATTTGTGAATATCAACATAATTCATATATGATGTTTGTGTTACAAATGTATTAGAGCTGTATGTCATATAAGATGGTTTGTAGAGACATGTATGCTGAAGAGGTATTTTACAGAGTGTTAAGGGCAGGGGCACAAATTGTACCATGTTAACATGGTGAAACTTTACCATGATAGAGAGGCCCTTGTGCTGAGTTTTTGCAGTGGATGGCAGGAGGAGTCTGAGGGGGATCTGTTGACTGATCTTCTTAGTGAGGCTTGGACTGTTACTTCAGTGGAAGGGGTAGCAGTGTCCCAGCAGCTATCCCTTACCCAGGTTTGAGAAATCGGAGAAGTGTTACAGGATTTTGGGGGCATATTCACTAGGGAACCAGGGTGTACCCACCTGATGCAGTACCATGTGGATACAGGATCCCAAAGGCCTATTAATCAGACCCCTTATAGAGTGCCTGAGAGAGTCAAAGAGACTCTGAGGGAGGAAATACAGGAAATGTTGGAACTGGGGGTAATCCAGCAGCCCAGTAGTCCCTGGGTCTCCCCAGTGGTGTTGGTACCAAAGAAGGATGGCAGAACCTGATTCTGTGTGGACTACAGAAAATTAAATGGCCACACAGAGTCAGATGCTTACCTGTGCCTATGACAGATGAAGCCCTTGAGCAGCTGGGTGGGGTAAGTATCTCACCACTGTTGATCTTACCAAGGACTACTGGCAGGTGTCCTTGATTCCCAACGCTAGAGAGAGGTCAGCCTTTGTGACTCCTTTCGGCTTGTATGAGTTCACAAAGATGCCCTTTGGGATGAGAAATGCCCCAGTGACTTTCCAGAGGCTGGTAGATCGTTTCCTAGCAGGAGCTGGAGATTTTGCCTTTGCTTACCTGGATGATATTGCCATCTACAGCGATTCCTGGCAAGAGTCAGGGAGGTGCTGGGCAGACTGTAGAGGACAGGGTTGACCATTAAGCCCAGTAAGTGTCAGGTGGGTATGGCAGAGGTCTCCAACCTGGGACATAGAGTGGGGACTGGTAAGATCAGGCCAGAATTTACCAACAATTCAGACATGGCCTGCCCCTGTTACCAAAAAGCAGGCGAGGGCATTCTTAGGGACACAGGGCACTACAGAAAGCTTGTCCCCAGTTATAGTACCATAGCTGCTCCCCTCACATACCTGACAAGGAAAGACAGGCCAGATAAGGTAGTATGGACCCCAGCATGTGAGCAGGCATTCCAGAACCTTAAAGGAGATTTGGGAGGAGCCCCTGTGTTAGCCAGTCCAGATTACAACAAAGAATGTGTTGTGTAGGTGGATGCTTCAAACCATGGGGAGGGGGGGGGCTGTACTCAACCAGGTTTTCTCAGAGGGAGGAGAATACCCAGTGGTATATCTCAGCCACAGGCTTCAACCCAGGGAGGAAAGCTATGCAGCTGTAGAAATGGAATGTGTAGCCATAGTGTGGGCACTGCACAAACTTTAGCCTTATCTGTATGGAAAGAAATTCACTGTAGTTATAGAGCACAGTCCCTTAGCATGGCTACATTGAGCCAGCCAGGAAAATGCTAAGCTACTAAAGTGGAGCCTAGGGTTACAGGCATATGATGTGACAGTGCAGCACTGCAGTGTGGTTAGCAATGCCAACACTGATGGGCTCTCAAGACAGGAAATGGGCTAAGGTATTCCCCATTCCCTGTCTTGAGAACCCATTAGTGAATGGGTTAAGGCATTCCCAGATAGGCTCATCCTTCTCAAGCAATGTTTTTCAAGAACCACTTGAAAAAGTAGCTTCGGTCTTCAAGGTGGAAGAAATGTCATGAAAGGAGATACTGCCAGCCCAACTATGTGGAATTTTGTAAATAATTATATGTCATTTGTGAATATCAACATGATTCATATAAGATGTTTGTGCTACAGATGTATTAGAGCTGTATGTCATATAAGATGGTTTGTACAGACGTGTGCTGAACAGGTATTTTACAAAGTGCTGTTTGAAATGTATCCACAGTGTACCCTACTGGAATAGAACAGAAATGTACATGCATTATTGTAACTGTTTAAATGTATATATTTTACCAGGGGAAGCTGGAATACAGGAGGTTAACTTGCAAAACTTCAGAAAAATATCTGAAATTAAATTACTTTATGGCTAGGCCATAAAAAGTATGTTGTCTTTCAGTTTTCAGTGCAGCAAGGAGACACAAATGTCTAAAACTAAGAAGCTTTCTGTATTGTCTTGTGTTTTATTGTTTTATGACTTCTACCATTTGCCAAAGATGTGAGGAAAAGCCCTTGTCTATCTATTTTCACATGTAGGTGCTAAATAATGCCAAATTCCAACAGTGGGGGGTTTCACCTGGGATATAATCTGATAACAAGAAATGATGTCATTCCACAAGCTATCCTGGCAGTAATATTTCAGATATTAGTTTGAGAGGTCTCTCAGAGAGCCAGAGCATTCTGTATTCTGTGTTTGACTTGACAACATCTAGAAGAACCATTCACCACATCTGCCTTGTTCTGATTAAGTAAGTGTATTAGGGAATAGTAACTCTCTTAGATATAGTCAGGAATATAGCAAAGCTTAATTTAGATGTTTTTCTTTCTTTATTTGAGACTGTCCTGCAATGTTGTTTTAAAATATTTCCTCTGATTTTGAACTCTGATGTCACTATAAATATATATTTAGTATTGTCTTGTTCTTTTATTATTTATTATTAAATATATTTAAACATTTCATTGTGGGTGATCTGTCTAGAGATATTTAAGTTCTGAGAGTACTTGCATATTTATTTGGTGAAACTGTGGGCCACTCCAAATAGCCTTGCTGTTGATCAAACTACCATCTGTATTAATGGTAACAGTATACAGTACAAATGGAAACCCTTTGTTAAAGGCCTTAAAGTAGATGATAAGGAGCTGGATGGTGGCAGTGATAACTACCATATAGTCTGGGCAAAAGGGGCATAGCTAGTAAACCTGTGCCCAGCCTTTCCTAGGTGTGTGTGTGTGTGTGTGTGTGTGTGTGTGTGTGTGTGTGTGTGTGTGTGTGTGTGTGTGTAAAACAAATCTTCAAGACTATATGTATGTCAGCTACTTGGGTAGGGACACGAAGCACTGGTGGGACAGAGAGGGTGCTGGAGGCCTTGACTTGGCCATTCAGCCGAGATCTCAACTCTATAGCTGTGCCATTGCAGAGTCTTATTAGGGATCTGGAAAAAGAGGGAGAAACCAACCTCATACTATGGTCTCTGTGTGCTCTTAAGGTTAATTGCACTTGATGCAGAAAGCTGTATTTGGAATTACTGTGTTTGTACCTGTCATCCTCCCAGTGTATGCCCCCCACTGGTTCCAGTGATGAGGACTGAGGCTCCTTGATTATTGGTCCAGTGGTGGGGTGTCACAAGCGCATACAGAAAAAGATAACAAGAAATAACATGTAGCAGATAGTACGTAGGCAGAAACTTAAACGTTAGCCAGTATTATCAGACAGAGAGAGAGAAACTAACCAGCTGAAATAGGGATTTATTAATATACTACAAAGTATACAAAAGATTCTAACACCCCATCATTTTGCACAGTACATCTCTTCAGGGGTAATTAATAAGTTTGGATCTATATTATGACGCCGAAACTGCTAAACACAAAACGCCATTTCAACGACATACAAAGAATGAATTACAAGTTATGTGAATGGCCAGATCACCAATATTTTTCTTAGGGAAAAAAATCGGTAGGCCAACCAGACACGACACACCAGCTCAAACATTACAAAGTAGGGGGCTTCACCCCCTAACTAAATATACCAACCCATAGATTGCACTACAGTGGGGAAAAGAGCAAAAATTGGTTATCTGGCCGTTACGCTTAACTTGTAGTTCGCTCTTTATCTGTTGCTGAAATGACGTTTGGTGTTTAGCCATTTTAGCGTCATAATATGGACCCGTAAATTTATGTACATATTTACAGCAGATACAGTATATCAAACTTTAGTATTTTTTCTAGCTGTTTCACTATGCTGTGCAAAATTAATAACATGGAAGTGAAAAATGTAAGCCACCGGCCACGGTTTGTCATGGCATTTGCATTTATCATCTAAAATTTTTTTTTTTTTTTTTTTTACTTTTTTTTGAGATTATCTACATTGTCTTTTCTATTTTTACTCCAGAAGAAATTTCCCTACTTCTCAAAACCAAATAGTGCAACTATTGGCAAGAAGTGCTTTTAGCCTAACTTGAATATGGCCATCCCGTGTTAACTGCTGCCAAATTCTAGTCTGGTCTGTGGGGTGGAGTGTTGGCTGCATCTCTTAAAGGGAAGATAATGGTCTTTATTTGGAGTTTCTTGCTTTGGGGGAGGGTGCAATGTCGGTCATACATTAGTTTTAACTTTAAGTTGTTTAACAGATAATTAGCTGTGGCTGAATTAGTATCCAGTTACTCTTGTTTATTGTGGTACAGTGGTGTTCATTTCTTGGGCTAAGGCATACATATAAATCTCTTTACTCCATTTTCTCATTTTTTTTGTAATACTGTATAGAGTTTTGAACTGACAGAAGGGAAGTGAGCAGCAGTGCATTTTCCAATCACGGAAGAAAAACATTGATTGTAATGGCATGCCTTATGTCTTTAGTAATACTGTATGACATACTGTAAGCTACTTTCAGCTGGATAAGTACTTTTTGTGCATGGTCTTCAGTATGAGAGAGGAATGTTAGCTTTTGATCCATTAGTAGTCCCAATTAATGCTGCTCAGGTACTGGGACTATTTCAGCAAAGGGTCCCTAAAAGTAAACTGAGATGCTGTCTTGAGCCATTGAGATGTACCAAAGAGTGTGGCAGTTGTTTTGTGTGTGGGTGTTTTCAGGGAGAATTATTTTTATGGAGCCACTTTTAAAGGACTGCTATTTCTCCATGGAAATAGGTGTTGACTTCATGGGTTGCCTTGCTGGATCTTATAATGGTAATATCATCTGCATAGACTATGCAATTCACATTTGGGCGATCCCATGGATAGTCATTTATGGAAAAAAAAACAAGGCCCCCAAGTTTAGATGACTATCTTCCTGAAGGTTATAGTAGTTGTATGCTGTCTACCAGAAGTGTTTGGAGGACAATTTGCGGACTTCCGCTGAGAAGCCTTTGATGTTTTATAATACTGACATAGTACTTATGCTAAGCTAGTCAGGGGTAACGTATATAAGAGGCACTGTTTTACTGGAGTATGTTTTGGATATCAGGGTTTTTTTATTTCCTAACCTGCTGTCTAGCAATGTATATTTACAGGAAAAGCTTCTATTTCTGCCACTCCGGTTATTCCTGTAAGAAGCTTTCTGGTGTGAAGATGTACTGCTGACAGATTCCACAGAACAGACTAGAACCTGCTTCATTTTAGGACAATTCCAGCTCCTTCTTAAGTCTCTTAAGTGGTATTGTGTCGTTGATGTGAAGCAGTGACACCAGTACATGTAGGTGGCCCATCCATTTTCCTGGCATTTGTTTCATCATTACTTGCAGAACTGACTTAGGGTCAGTGAGAGTCCTTTTTCAGCACTTTGACATTCTGGTTATGCAATTCTTTTTTACCTTTCTATTCACTTTATCACTGCTGTTGTTACACTTTGGAGACTGCAGCAATGAAACATAGCAAATGTCTATGCAGAACTAGGCTCTGCCTTCTGGTATCGCTTCTTTCTGCCTTTGATGTGTGGGACACGGACATTGTACTGATGCCAACAATCAGTGACAAGCCTGTGATGATGCTATCCTTAGGGAATGAAGTAAAAAAATACAAGAAAAAAGAGTCTGAACAAAGTTTTATTCACAAAGAAACTAAATTAGAATGCAGGTACTCCAAAAAAAAGCACATTTCTGCATCCCTTTTCCAGCATAAGCAAGATTATTTTTTGATGGCGGTAAATCTAAGAATAAAGCCTGCACCAAACCCAGCTGCACATAATGTAGGTATGTTTTTTTATAACACCACTCTTGAAAATGCTATTCAAACTTAGAATGTGTGCAATTTCTAGCTATAGCAGCAGAAAAACAGTTAATTAACAGTGCTTCATCATGGATCTTTATTGTTTAATAGTTAAATGTGGTATTAATTGTTGTGTCCTTCTTTGAATTTGTTTTCTCTTTACCAGGTTAAGTGTTAATGTGGTTCATTGAGATTAGTGCTATACCCTTGTTAACAAAGCCAAATAAAATATATAAAATAAAATAAACATAGAAACAGAAACAATGCTGTCATGCAGAAAGATTATGTTAAAGCTTGAAAATGCAAAGGGAAAGAAATCGGATCAGGAGAGCTTGAAAAAAGAGCAAGCATTGCAGATGTCTTCCTCCAATGCCAGATTTAAGTCAATGACTTAGACTCAAGCTAAAATATTGACAGAAGTCCTGATGTTACCTTGCTTCAGAAAAGCACTCCCTGTAATGTGCAGGGTGGCACTGATATTAGTATTGGTAGAAAAATTATCTGAGTACCCTTAGGGATCTTCCATCAGTGCACGTCTTTTCCCACTGAACAGTATTGCAACTTTGAAAAGACATCTGATATGCGTCATTTAGCAATGCCACATTCCATTACAATACACAGATCAGGCCTTATGAAGGTCAAGTCTTTCTTCATAAAAGTAATATAATTATTATTACTAATTTTCTGTCTATATTGATGTCATGTATTGCTAGTCATTAAGTCTGGCAGTTCTCAGATGTGTTTTTTTAATGTATAAAAATCTTCCAGCAGAAGAAATTGCTATTAATTACTTAAATATATTAAATGAAGGGTTTCATGCTGCATTTAGAATATCCATTCATTCTTCCATTTTCTGACAAACTACCTTATCTTTTACACAGTTTCTATGATGTTGGATTCTTTCCTGACATCCAGTGGGCACTAGTCGTTGAAACCTGTTATGGACAGGGTACCAGCATATCACAGAATGCACTTACTCACTCGGACAGTGCATACACACACCCACACACCTAGAGGCAGTTTAGGGAACCATAGCTTTCTAGGTAGTTATTAAACAGGCAGTCTGAGGAACCATTAATGAGCTCAGCCCAATTGCCCCAAAGCACTGTATCAAGTGACTTCCTCAAGGTTACGCAGTAGGCAAATGGACACTGAGTGAATCAAACCCCGTACCACAAGAAGTAGCTTGTTAACAGCTCATAGCATTAATCGTGTATACCAGCTACCAGACCAGGATCAAACTCAGAATTCAGTGCACCACCATTAATCCAAACCTCCATCTGTTGCCAATTCACATGTAGTTTAAAGGTGTGAAGAAGCCAGACCACCTAGAGAAAATGCAGGTGGGTTCTGGTAGGATAGGCAGATTGCAGGGAAAGCATCCCAACAGAGAAGTGAACCAGAGAACCTCTTACAGTGGAGTGGCAATTCTATTCAGTGCACTACTGTGAAATCCTACTCAGAATATGTTTTTTTAATGCAAATTCTAGCACCTAGACATACTTCCTGTTTGACATTTCTGTTTGTATGTATATTCATCTTAAAGGCAAAACAAATACAAGACATAACCAAAGAAAGTCAGAGGATCAACCAAGCAAATAAACAAATAATACAAAGCTGGAACACTGTACTGGGAATTGGAGAAAAGAAAACAAACTTGCACCAGTCCAAGATAACCTTTATTTAAAAGATTATCTTGGACGGGTGCGAGTTTGTTTTCTTTTCTCCAGTTCCCGGTACAGTGTTCCAGCTTTGTACTACTTTTTGTGAATCTAGATAAACAAGTAACACAAAAAAGCATGGTTCACACTGTTGCCCTCACAAAGAAAAGGGTGCAGGAAGTAAAAAATTTCAGTACATCCAAATTGATGTATGAAAATTTTATTAAATGTAAGTTAAGCACTTTCATCCATGTCCAATACTTGGACTTCTTCAGAACTCATCAAATTAAAAAATAACTGTCTAAAAAACAATAACACAAAGTTGTAAGCCAGTCATTGTCAGCAAATGATAATCAGCCAATTAGTCAATAAACTTATTTCACAATTCTTAAAAAAATACCATAGGTATTTCATTAAAATAATGTATATATTGTAGGTTTATGTATAACTTAAAATATTAAAAATATTGAAAAATCCCATTTTCGTACAACAGATATTTAAAACATGGTAGAAATTGTTGTAAATAGTACTTACAAATTATATTTAAAATCTTTACTAACAAATCACATACCTCATTTATAACTTAGCCACACATAGCTAATGGAAATAACATCATTTAAACCTGGTGGTATCTTGGCGTTCAGTTTAATTTGCCAGTATATTTCTCTGTATTCAAGTTTATGTTCTCAGGGATCACCTCTGGGATTCACAGGAACTTTCTCAAGCACAAAAAAATGAAATCTTTTATTATCATTGCATAATGTTTTGTGCCTAAATAGTGCATTATTAGTGTTAGAATTATTAATATCATAAATGTGTTCATAAATTCTCTTTTTTAACACATGTTCTGTCTTGCCCATGTAATATGCATGGCAAGAATCACAGAATGCCAAGTATACCACTCCTATTGTATTACAGTTGACACTGTTCTTTAACATAAATGCAGTGCTAAGTGTGTTAAATCTAATGGTCTGCCCCTCAAATATAAATTTACACTGGGGGGGGGGGGCAACACCCATATTTTCTCATCCCAGTATGTGTTCTGTTGGGTACATTATTTTTGATCACTTTTCCACATTTTAGAAGACATTTATGTTGGAGCAGGCAAGGGGTGTAATGATGAGTACCATGGCTGATCCTGCTCGCCTTTGCATGGATGGGGTGCTGTAAGATGAAGTCCTGGTGGTGCTACTAGGCAACTCATTCTATCTCTGGTGGGAACCATAACAGAGAGGGCAGCCATGTAGAAAGAGTGGGTAGAACTAGATCCCCTGTAGACCTGAAGTGGAGCCTCCCTAGTAACCATGCCTAAGGTCTCAGTGCTACCTTAAAATACAGTATCCACATCTGGAGTGGATAGGAACAACACTGAAAATATCAGCACTTTCTATGCATGGTAATGCCAGTTCCTTGACCAACTTGCCTATTACATACCCTACTTTTCCACTTAAGCAAGTAGATGGTAATGTAGCACAGAATGCAATGCACATTCCTGGATATAAAATTTTTAAAACTTTTGTGATGGAAGGGTCTTTAAAATCATTTTGTATTTAAAATGTTATTAATCTTTATAGCTGAGAAAACAGCAGTCATCAAAACATATTCATTCAAAGGACAACATTTTAAAATTTAAAACAAAATCTAATCAATTTGTAAGGTACGACAGGATTATAACATAATATGAATACATTTATTTTCTTTCAGTGATAACAGAGTCCTTATTAAGCCTGTATTCTTGTAGAATTACAGAGTGGCCTTGTTATACTTATCTAATGTAGTCCATACTAGTACAAACAGCAGTGTGCTCAGAGCTGAGCCCTGATGCACCCTAACTCCTAATGGTAGCCCCTCTGTGATTCAGTACACTGTTCATACTTGAGTCATTGGGTCCTTGTACATAGCTATCAATGTTTCTTTGACTTTGAAACATGACATGACTACCCAAATCAACTTTCTTGGTACCTTGTCACATTTTTTTCTCCAAGTCTAGGAATGCCCAGATGGACTGTTTCTTCATCTTTATTTTCTTCACTGTCTGTCTCACTGCAGTCTGTATGAAAGTGCTGGTGAGTGTGACTGATAAGTGAATATACCAAGTAATAGTCAGTAAGATGGGAGATGTGCAGTTTGGATTCAGCTCAGGGTACAGCACAACCTAATCCTATTTAAGCTCCAGTGTCTTCATAAAACCTGTAGCTCTGCAAAGAACTGTACTAGGGGCCTACATTTACACCATCAAACAAACAAGACTCATTGGAGGGATAGGTTCCTAACTCAATGTATTCCTAACCTGTGGAATAAGCTACCTTATGGATGAAGCAGATGTAAATTGAAAGTAACAAAAAAAGGTGACTACCAAAGTAGCAACACTTGCACTTGCACCAGCCACTTATAAAACACAACTTTAATTGTAAGCGCTTTCGAAGGGGACAATACCCCAATTTCCTCAGACAACTTTACATAGTATAAACCTCCTATTTATATATATATATTTATATATATATATATATATATATATATATATATATATATATATATATATATATACCATGATTAAGTTAATAATTATATAATTACTAAAACACTTATTCAATTAACTTTATATTGAGTCACCACTACTTATTTAGTTAAAAAAATGATCTCATAACAATTTAGATTTCCAACAAATCACATATAAAACTTGTACATAAATTAAAACATACTTGTGAATATATATTATTATATATAACACATCCTATCATGTAATATGCACACATATAGAATATTTAATATATTAAAACAATGTTTCTCAAAAGAAGAGAAGATTAGGCCCGGGGACCACACAGGTTTCCATGCAGTTGATCAGATACTGGTCAGGGAGGAAACAGAAGATGGTAGCAAGGAAGTAAAGTTAGACAAGAGGGAAAAGCCCAGTGCATTATCACAGAGTCATTCTGTGGCTACTTTGTAGCACATTCATTGCCGATATTATTATAAGAATATGATTAATTTATTCACATATGGCACAAAGGTTGGGACATATGTCGGGGATGATGGATAGAGTTTAAGAAGAGATCTGCTGAGGATGCTGGATTGAACAGAGAAATGACAGGGCTGTGTTATACTGCATATATGTGCAAAAATCTGCATTTAGTAAAGTGCATTGTATACAGGAAGGTATTTGCAACTTTGGGTAAGGAAAAGGATTGGGGAATCTTTATAACACTTAAAAGAATTTGTTAGGAGCAGTGATACTGTAAATATGAACGCCAGTGGAATGTTCAGATGTCTAGCTGGTGAGCTGAATGCTGATCATAATTTCACTGTGAAGGACTGTGGTGAGACAGCACCTTGGAATAATGAGGCCATTTAGAGAAAAAAGAAATTAAACTGCTGGAGAACGTATAAAGAATGCTTACAAAAATGATAAGGGGAATTAATCATGTGTCATATGAACACAAATTTTGGAGGTTAGAAATATTAATTTTGATGAATTCAAGAAAGGGAAGATAGTATGGACGGTTCCAATATTATAAAAGGGCAGTTTACAAGGATAAACAGGATCTGCCAGGATAAAATTGAACGCAATATTGAATTTCACAAATTAGAATCCCTACTTTTGGATAGAGGCTACAATCAATATGATATAGCATGTATAAAAGAAAAATTCATGAATGATGATTGCTATAAACCAAGGGTCATATTTCAACACAAGGATGGTAATAGGCATCTAGAACATCAAGAGCATAAGCAAATAAGATGCATCATCAGTTACACTAGTGATAATAAATACATTACTGATATTATCAGCAAAAACTGGTCAATATTAATTACCAATGAGGAAATAAAGAGACTAATAGGAAGTAGAGCATCCTTTACATATAAAAATATGCAGAATTTAAAAAGAATTCTATGTAATGAAAAGTTTAATAGTGCAAGTAATAATATAGCCACTATGGGCACTGTCCCTTGTGGAGGATGCACTTCATGTAAATGGATATCCACTAACAAGAAGTCTCTACACCCTGAATTACTACAAGATATTGATATTAGTTGTCCAGCTAGTTGTGATGACACCAATGTAATCTACTTAGCGACTTGTGAGTTATGCCCGGCTTTTTATGTGGGCATGACAACAAGAAGACTTAGGGACAGGATACAAGAGCATTTATATGCTATAAAAAGAAGGATCATAAAAATGCTCTATCCAAACATATCTCTGAATGTCCGAATCATACCTTTGTTTTCAGGGTATTACAAAAAAGAATGCCTAACGTAAGAAGAGGTGATAATTTCAATGACCTAGAGAACCTAGAGCTAGATTGGATATTCAGGATCAGAGCACAAAAGCATCCTGGCCTTAATAGTTACATTAGCATTAGATCACATCTGAAGAAAAGGAAATATCATTGATTTGTCCAGTCCATGCACATCCCATTGTATAATCAAGAGCTCTGTGTACTATATATGTGAGCAGCCATATGTATAAATGAATATCATAATGTGTTTTCAATTAACATCATATACTCTATATGGCATCTTTTGAGATGTCCATATATGCCTTATTATTTAGACATAGTATCTAGATACATTTTACACAAAATTATGAATATTTGTTGAAGTGTCCTACATATTCATTTGTCTTTTCTATCTATTATCCTGCAGGTCTCGCTATGAGAAATAAGGTTTATGTTTTTAGAAATGAATTTTTAGAATAAGTGGTAAATGAATTTTTTATTCATTTTTTGATTCCATGATTTGTGTATATTTATATTTAGGTTTCACTATGCCACTTTATATCTAATATATAGGAAATGAGTATTTAGCATAATATGATGCAGTACTTTAATATATATTTTCCATATATTTTTTTAATACATTTTTTATATAGTATATGTCTTATTCAAATTGTTATAGTTACTAGTTCTTTATACTCTTTCATTATTCCGAGCATTTTTTATAATATTTATAGATGTTATATACTATTTATTGCATATATATATACATTATATTTATTTGATACTTATATTCATATTTATATCCTAGTTAGTTTTTAACTGATTATTTAGTATTTATTCAATAAATAACAATAATGACATTGAATATATATTATATGTAATGCATACACATCTTAATAGATACATATATATTTTAATAGTAGTTTTAATAGTAGTTCTAATTCCTTATATATTATACAATATACCAGGTCGTTCCGAGACATCCCTCGTCTGCCATATACTTAGTTTTTATTGCTGATACGGTAAATATCCTGAATACAGTTGGGCAGACTATATAATTAATATAAGGAGAAATTATATATATTTTATTCTTTTTATTTTTATCTTTTTTTCAAGAAGATGAATTCATACATCGATTCACATACAGCATCAGTATTGAGAGATGTTAGTGAGAAACGCTATTTTATATAACGAAATGTATATAAAAGTTGTCGTCTATATGTTTATTTTTTATTTTTTTACTGATTAAACATCACAGAATGTAGTCTACACTATATAGCTTTAAATAATTTGATGATTTAAGAATCTAATGGTATAATTAATTAATTGATTAATTGATTAAACACTGTTGCCGTTAGATATATAAAGGTATGGTTTACCACAATGTTTTGAATTTGTCTGAAGAAGCGTGCATTGGCAGCACGCGAAAGCGCTTACTCTTTTGGATTTTATATGAAATAAAGCTTCAACATTGTTCGTGGTGGTGGTCTACCTTCTTCATTTAATTGTCGCTGGTTTTTTGTGGTCGACCAACTTTGAGGGAAAGGTGTGCTTTTTGGTTTGGTAGTTTAAAGGTGTGAAGAAGCCAGACCACCTAGAGAAAATGCAGGTGGGTTCTGGTAAGATAGGCAGATTGCAGGGAAAGCATCCCAACAGAGAAGTGAACCAGAGAACCTCTTACAGTGGAGTGGCAATTCTATTCAGTGCACTACTGTGAAATCCTACTCAGAATATGTTTTTTTAATGCAAATTCTAGCACCTACACATACTTCCTGTTTGACATTTCTGTTTGTATGTATATTCATCTTAAAGGCAAAACAAATACAAGACATAACCAAAGAAAGTCAGAGGATCAACCAAGCAAATAAACAAATAATACAAAGCTGGAACACTGTACTGGGAATTGGAGAAAAGAAAACAAACTTGCACCAGTCCAAGATAACCTTTATTTAAAAGATTATCTTGGACGGGTGCGAGTTTGTTTTCTTTTCTCCAGTTCCCGGTACAGTGTTCCAGCTTTGTACTACTTTTTGTGAATCTAGATAAACAAGTAACACAAAAAAGCATGGTCCACACTGTTGCCCTCACAAAGAAAAGGGTGCAGGAAGTAAAAAATTTCAGTACATCCAAATTGATGTATGAAAATTTTATTAAATGTAAGTTAAGCACTTTCATCCATGTCCAATACTTGGACTTCTTCAGAACTCATCAAATTAAAAAATAACTAAAAAACAATAACACAAAGTTGTAAGCCAGTCATTGTCAGCAAATGATAATCAGCCAGTTAGTCAATAAACTTATTTCACAATTCTTAAAAGAAATCCATAGGTATTTCATTAAAATAATGTATATATTGTAGGTTTATGTATAACTTAAAATATTAAAAATATTGAAAAATCCCATTTTCGTACAACAGATATTTAAAACATGGTAGAAATTGTTGTAAATAGTACTTACAAATTATATTTAAAATCTTTACTAACAAATCACATACCTCATTTATAACTTAGCCACACATAGCTAATGGAAATAACATCATTTAAACCTGGTGGTATCTTGGCGTTCAGTTTAATTTGCCAGTATATTTCTCTGTATTCAAGTTTATGTTCTCAGGGATCACCTCTGGGATTCACAGGAACTTTCTCAAGCACAAAAAAATTAAATCTTTTATTATCATTGCATAATGTTTTGTGCCTAAATAGTGCATTATTAGTGTTAGAATTATTAATATCATAAATGTGTTCATAAATTCTCTTTTTTAACACATGTTCTGTCTTGCCCATGTAATATGCATGGCAAGAATCACAGAATGCCAAGTATACCACTCCTATTGTATTACAGTTGACACTGTTCTTTAACATAAATGCAGTGCTAAGTGTGTTAAATCTAATGGTCTGCCCCTCAAATATAAATTTACACTGGGGGGGGGGGCAACACCCATATTTTCTCATCCCAGTATGTGTTCTGTTGGGTACATTATTTTTGATCACTTTTCCACATTTTAGAAGACATTTATGTTGGAGCAGGCAAGGGGTGTAATGATGAGTGCCATGGCTGATCCTGCTCGCCTTTGCATGGATGGGGTGCTGTAAGATGAAGTCCTGGTGGTGCTACTAGGCAACTCATTCTATCTCTGGTGGGAACCATAACAGAGAGGGCAGCCATGTAGAAAGAGTGGGTAGAACTAGATCCCCTGTAGACCTGAAGTGGAGCCTCCCTAGTAACCATGCCTAAGGTCTCAGTGCTACCTTAAAATACAGTGTCCACATCTGGAGTGGATAGGAACACCACTGAAAATATCAGCACTTTCTATGCATGGTAATGCCAGTTCCTTGACCAACTTGCCTATTACATACCCTACTTTTCCACTTAAGCAAGTAGATGGTAATGTAGCACAGAATGCAATGCACATTCCTGGATATAAATTTTTTAAAACTTTTGTGATGGAAGGGTCTTTAAAATCATTTTGTATTTAAAATTTTATTAATCTTTATAGCTGAGAAAACAGCAGTCATCAAAACATATTCATTCAAAGGACAACATTTTAAAATTTAAAACAAAATCTAATCAATTTGTAAGGTACGACAGGATTATAACATAATATGAATACATTTATTTTCTTTCAGTGATAACAGAGTCCTTATTAAGCCTGTATTCTTGTAGAATTACAGAGTGGCCTTGTTATACTTATCTAATGTAGTCCATACTAGTACAAACAGCAGTGTGCTCAGAGCTGAGCCCTGATGCACCCTAACTCCTAATGGTAGCCCCTCTGTGATTCAGTACACTGTTCATACTTGAGTCATTGGGTCCTTGTACATAGCTATCAATGTTTCTTTGACTTTGAAACATGACATGACTACCCAAATCAACTTTCTTGGTACCTTGTCACATTTTTTTCTCCAAGTCTAGGAATGCCCAGATGGACTGTTTCTTCATCTTTATTTTCTTCACTGTCTGTCTCACTGCAGTCTGTATGAAAGTGCTGGTGAGTGTGACTGATAAGTGAATATACCAAGTAATAGTCAGTAAGATGGGAGATGTGCAGTTTGGATTCAGCTCAGGGTACAGCACAACCTAATCCTATTTAAGCTCCTGTGTCTTCATAAAACCTGTAGCTCTGCAAAGAACTGCACTAGGGGCCTACATTTACACCATCAAACAAACAAGACTCATTGGAGGGATAGGTTCCTAACTCAACGTATTTCTAACCTGTGGAATAAGCTACCTTATGGATGAAGCAGATGTAAATTGAAAGTAACAAAAAAAGGTGACTACCAAAGTAGCAACACTTGCACTTGCACCAGCCACTTATAAAACACAACTTTTAATTGTAAGCGCTTTCGAAGGGGACAATACCCCAACTTCCTCAGACAACTTTACATAGTATAAACCTCCTATTTATATATATATATATATATATATATATATATATATATATATATATATACCATGTTTAAATTAATAATTATATAATTACATAATTACTAAAACACTTATTCAATTAACTTTATATTGAGTCACCACTACTTATTTAGTTAAAAAAATTATCTCATAACAATTTAGATTTCCAACAAATCACATATAAAACTTGTACATAAATTAAAACATACTTGTGAACATATATTATTATATATAACACATCCTATCATGTAATATGCACACATGTAGAATATTTAATATATTAAAACAATGTTTCTCAAAAGAAGAGAAGATTAGGCCCGGGGACCACACAGGTTTGCATGCAGTTGATCAGAATGGTCAGGGAGGAAACAGAAGATGGTAGCAAGGAAGTAAAGTTAGACAAGAGGGAAAAGCCCAGTGCATTATCACAGAGTCATTCTGTGGCTACTTTGTAGCACATTCATTGCCGATATTATTATAAGAATATGATTAATTTATTCACATATGGCACAAAGGTTGGGACATATGTCGGGGATGATGGATAGAGTTTAAGAAGAGATCTGCTGAGGATGCTGGATTGAACAGAGAAATGACAGGGCTGTGTTATACTGCATATATGTGCAAAAATCTGCATTTAGTAAAGTGCATTGTATACAGGAAGGTATTTGCAACTTTGGGTAAGGAAAAGGATTGGGGAATCTTTATAACACTTAAAAGAATTTGTTAGGAGCAGTGATACTGTAAATATGAACGCCAGTGGAATGTTTAGATGTCTAGCTGGTGAGCTGAATGCTGATCATAATTTCACTGTGAAGGACTGTGGTGAGACAGCACCTTGTAATACTGAGACCATTTAGAGAAAAAAGAAATTAAACTGCTGGAGAAAGTATAAAGAATGGTTACAAAAATGATAAGGGGAATTAATCATGTGTCGTATGAACACAGATTTTGGAGGTTAGAAATGTTTGTTTTGATGAATTCAAGAAAGGGAAGATAGTATGGACGGTTCCTGAGTCAGGGTATGAGTAGAGATTAAGAAATTAGTATTGTTTCATTCTTTCAGGTTTGCCAGGAGTGCTCTTCTCAGCACCTGCAGTGTGTCCAGGATTGTCAACATCTGCAGTTTATTGTAACATTGCATGCAGTAGTAGCATATTTAAATATACTTAAATTTTTTTTTAGCCCTTTTACTATAAGGAAATGTATTGGTGTCTTTATCCCACATTGATATAGTTTCTGCTTGCAAACCCGGATACTTTATGAATTTGTGTCTCTCGGTTCATAAGACACTAAGATATCTGGCTCAATGAGTAATGATACTTTTTTCCTTTTCAAAGGTCATAGGTGTATACTAAGCTAATGACCACTAGTGTATACTAAGCTAATGACCACTAGAGCCCTTATAAGCCTAGCCATACAAAGCATATGTGACCCACAAATTTGATTTATATAGGAGGTGATTTACTGATGGCTTCCGTCCATCAGAGACACAGGTGCCAGACCAGGGCTAAATTTCCAGTTACCTATCCATTGGTCCAAGTTGCCCTTAAATAGGGTTAGGGAAGTACTCTGCTTCACATGGAAGTGTAGCCTGTTCCAGAGACTGTGAATTCTATGAGAAATATATCTATCTTTCCAATATACACTGTTTATATTGCAAACAAAATTTAGGTCTTGTGATCAAGTAGTTCTGATGCTGCTTGTTTTGTGGATGTGCAAAAGGTTTATCAAAACAGTGTCAAGAGATACCTTATAGACCAGGCAAAGATCATTAGAAATTTGTATCATACTGAGTAAAGGGACAGGGCTTTGAGGCAATCAGCATAGGACATTATGTTTACTCCCTGTATTCTTTTTATAAGGAACATTTGTGGACATTCCATTTGTTGCATAGTTCATAGGTTCATAGGTAGGTACTAGGCTATTGGCCCTAGGGCCTATATAAGCCTACCTAAAAATGTACCCTGGCTTTCATCACCCAAGAAAATTATTTTCCTGTGCCCCTGTTGAGCAGAGCCACAGAAGTGATCCCTGGGGTGAATTTCCTATTTCCCATCCAATCATCAAGATTTTTCTTGAAGAGTGCTAATGAGGAGCTCTGTTTGACATAGATAGGTAGTCTATTCCAGAGTATAGGAAGTCTCTGGGACAGGAATCTATCCCTCCAGCATGTTCTGTTTATTGTGGTGACAAGGTTTAGGTCCCTAGAGCATGTAGCTTGGAGGGATTGGGGTTTCTTTAAGTGGAGCATGTCCAACAGCTCTGGGTTTGACATAGCTTTGTATGTTAGGCAGAGATCACCTCTGAGTAGGCGATATGTGACGGAGTAAAGATGAAGTTTTTTGAGACGGTCTGCATAGGGCATCTGTTTGAGGCCTGTAATCCTCTTTGTGAGGTATTTTTGTGGCCTTTCCAGTTATTATAGATGTCTTGTGAGGTACATACCAAAAGGGACGTTGTACTCTATAATGGGTCTAATGAGTGATGAGTAGAGGGGAACAATGACCTCTTTTTTTCTGGATGAGAAACCTTTTGTGATGAGGTGAGCAACGTAGAAGGATTTCCTGACCACTGTGGCAATGTGATTATCAAAGGAGAGACTACTGTCAACCTGTGTCCCAAGGTCTCTTATCACATTTTTGGCATTAAGTAGACTACCAGCTATGTAGTTCATGGGGACAGAGTTTTTACCAAAGGGGATGACAATACACTTTTTGGCATTGAGCTTCAGGCCATGGCTTTGACACCAGGCATCTGTCTCAGTGAGGCCCTTTTGTAGTGTGTCCACATCGTTAGGAGTTTCGATTATGGCTCCTAGTTTGCAGTCATCTGTAAACTTTGTTAGCCAAAGACCTTCTGTGTTAGCCTGTACTTCAGAGAAGTAGATACCAAACAGGAAAGGACCCAGGACTGAACCCTGTGGTCCTCCACTTGTCACTGGTCTGAAGTTGGATTTGGAGTCTGCTACTTTCACAGTGTGGGTTCTGTCCATGAGCCAGTTGGCAACCCATCTTGTGACATAGGGATTTATACCTAGTTTAGTGAGCTTATCTATAATTCCAGAGTAGGGGATGGTGTCGAAAGCCTTGGCGAGATCTAGATAAGGTGTGTGAACCACCTTACCCTCATCTATGGCTTTGGTGACTGCTTCAAACAAGGCAGTCAGGTTTAGGAGACATGATCTGCCTTTTACAAATCCGAACTGGATAGGGTCCAGAGTTTGGAAATTACCAATGTCTTTGTTTATGAGTTCCATGATGATACGTTCCATGGCCTTGCAGACCAGGCTGGTCAGGCTAATGGGGCGGTAGTTCCCGGGGCCTGTCGTGGCTCCCCCTTTGTGGAGTTGGATAACTGTCGTGGTGCGCCATTCAGTGGGCACAAAGCCTGAGGTGAGGCTATGATTTAACATGGTAATTAGGTAGGGTGCCAGTTCATTCTGTAGTTCGTGTAGAATGCAGCCTGGGATATTGTCAGGTCCCATGGATGCTGTGTTCTTGGCTTTGGAGAGTGTGTTTTTTACCTGTGCAGCCATGATTACAGGAACTTTGCATTCTTGCGGTATAGAGATGGACCCTCTATGGGGTGAGAGGGGGGGTAAAGTTAGCACTGAACCTATCTGCCAGGATGTTGGCAATATCAGTTGGTTCTGTATATTTAGTGCCATTGTGCTGTAACTCAGAGCAGATCTGAGTGTTGCCATTGAGATTCTTGACATGGCTATAGAATGCTTTGTGGTTGTCTTTAGAGTCAGTGGCAATTTTGTTTTCGTAACTAGCTCTGGAGGATTTTATGAGGGATCTCACCTTCTTACTAAAGTTGACCAGGGAGTTCCTCCAGTCATGGGATTTTACTCTTTTTTGCAACAGTTTCTTTCTTCTGTTGTAGAGTTTGTGTATGGCAGAGGACCACCAGATTGGCTTCCTTTTTTTGGAGGATAGCATCTTGGTTCTATTAGGGATAGCATGATCCATGCACTTGTGTAAGTGCTTATAAAGTGATTTGTGTAGGATTCAGCAGTCGTACCTCTATTGTCCGTCTGCATGGGTGGCATGAAGATTGCCACTTCTGTCTTAAGAAGTGTGACGTTGGCTTTGGAGAAGTTTTTTATGGTGTTTTCTCTAATTGGGGGTGGGGGCGGGATGTGGATATCTAGGGTGATTAGCTTGTGGTCGGATCTGACCAATGAGGAATTGACCTCTGGTGTGGAACACCGGTTGCCCATGTTGATAATGACCAGGTCTAGGATATTGCTGCCCCTGGTGGGGGTGTGAATAAGTTGATCCAAGCCATTGGAATTTATGAATTCCAGAAAACGTTGAGCAAAAGAGTTGGTACATGAGTAGTTTTCCCAGTTAATGGTGGGGTAGTTGAAATCACCCATTATTAGGGTGTTGGGTTGTACCCTAATACTTTCCAATGTATCAAGAAATGAGGAGTGGGAATCTTGGTGCATGGTGGGGGGGTCTGTAGCAAGCTACAGTTTGGATTGCGGTCTTGCCCAGAGTTAGTTGCACTTGGATAATCTCGGATGCATTATGCTGTGCAACTAGTCTGGAGGTGTGGATATCCTTAATGAATATGGATACACCTCCACCTTTAGCACTTTGTTCCGGGTTAGGTGGCCAAAAAGTGTGGTATGAATTATAGCCTGGTAATGCAGGGGTGCTCTCTGGAGCTTTGAACCAGGTCTCTGTCACTGCACAAATGTCGATGTTCTCCATTTTAAGGAGTGCCTCGAGTGAGTGCATTTTGAGGTTTAGACTTCTAGCATTGAGTAGCATTACCCTCAGATTTTGCTTGCTTGTACCTGTTACGGTGGTGAATTTTTCATTTGAACCTTGCCTAAAGGTTCATCAGGTAGACAGGAGAAATCACCGGGAGTTGACCCTTAGACATGCCTGGATAAGTGGTTATTTATTAAGTACTAAAAGCTGCTTTCCTCTAGACAAGTGAGGAAAGTTGAGTGCTGTAGTAATTTGCAGCTTATTTAGTGCTTACAATGAGTTCTGAACAAGGGGTGACAAGAGCCTTAGCCAGTATCCGGAATCCCAAGGGCGACAGGTGCAGGCCATCTCTGGCAAAGCATCGTGGTCTGTCGATCATGTCGTCCCAGGTAGACAAATACTGGATCCCCTTAGAATGACACCAGAAGTTTAGCCAATTGTTGAAGTCAATCATTTTGTCCTTGTACTGTGGTATCATTCTGGGTGATGGCAGGATGCTCCACAGGGCTAGGGTCATACCTGCCTGGACTACAAGATCGGAGAGCTCCTCAATGTCTCTTTTCATGTAGTCCAAGGAGGTACGTCTCAGGTCATTCACACCAACATGGACAATGACAGTGTCATATTTGTACTTGTTGTGGAGTGACCTGAGTGAGTGCGTTATGTGGCAGATCCTGGCACCTGACAGTAACTTTCTCCTTGTTTAGCCTGTTGAGTGGAACATCAGTGTGCCTGACTATAGAGTCACCTATGACTAGAGTGTTGGGTACATTGTTATGCCTTATGGGCTGTGGTTGAGTGGCACACTGAGTTTGTGGGCTATGTGTCATTTGGGTTGTGGGGGTGGTGGAGTTTGCTTGCGTTTCTGCTTTGGAGGTCCCTGATGCTTGGGCACATTTTTATTGAGAGCCTCTGTGAATGTAGATGTGTGTTTTGTGTTTCTATATGTGTGTTTTGGTGGTGTAGGTTTTGAGGGACTATGTGATGAGTGTGGTGTGATGCAAGTGTTTACCTTCTCCTCTTGACTGTCTAGTCCAGTCTTGGGTGAAGAGAGCTTTGCTTCCAGTTTGGCTATATAAGTGCATCTCTCACAGGTTGTAGTGTTGGGTGGTAGGAGGAGAGGGTTGTCTGTGTACATGAGGCAATTGCTGCATTGCCCCAAGATGCCCAGATTCATCAGGTAGACAGGAGAAATCACCGGGAGTTGACCCTTAGACATGCCTGGATAAGTGGTTATTTATTAAGTACTAAAAGCTGCTTTCCTCTAGACAAGTGAGGAAAGTTGAGTGCTGTAGTAATTTGCAGCTTATTTAGTGCTTACAATGAGTTCTGAACAAGTGCTGAGTTCAAAGAAACAGATTTGAGTGCTCAAACTAGAAAACTGGCTAGTTCTAAGAAACAAAATTAAGCTAGAAGACTTCCCTCCAACACAGAAAGGCTTGGGGGCTCAGAAACATACAAACAGTCTAGACCACTTACAGGAAAGGCAGGAAACAAGCTTATTTTTTTTTCATTCCCAGATGCTGTCTTTGTACACAGTAGGAATGCCTGAAATCAGAATATGATCTCACTGCACTCAGTTGACTGAGCAAATGAGATTGGCCCAGAAGGAGTATCCAAACACAAATTTACAATAGGGGCAGGCAGTTTCAAAGCCACCAAAATTAACATCAGAACAGAAAAAGGGAGGGTGGGTGGCGAACTAACTGAAAAAACAGACTCAAAACATCCATTTCAGTTAATATTCAATGCAACACAAATAAATCAATTAAAATGCTGTATTATTTGAAAAAAGTGCAGATAAAAGGTACTTAAATTCTCTTATACGTCCAGTTGAATACAGCTAGATCGTAGCCGGCCAAAGCTGAGGTTTTAAGCAGAAAATATTCCAAGATGTACCACTTAAATAGACAGTGACAGGATATCAATGAATGAGACTACCCCCGCCTGCAATTACTAACAGGCAATAAAATTCTAGCAAGCACTAACTGAAAAAACAGACTCAAAACTTCCAGTTCAGTTAATATTCAATGCAACACAAATAAATCAATTAAAATGCTGTATTATTTTAAAAAAGTGCAGATAAAAGGTACTTAAATTCTCTTATACGTCCAGTTGAATACAGCTAGATCTTAGTTGGCCAAAGCTGAGGTTTTATGCAGAAAATATTCCAAGATATACCACTTAAATAGGCAGTGACAGGATATCAATGAATGAGACTACCCCCGCCGGCAGTTACTAACGGGAAATAAAATTCTAGCAAGCACTACATGAAAAAACAGAGTCAAAACTTCCAGTTCAGTTAATATTCAATGCAACACAAATAAATCAATTAAAATGCTGTATTATTTGAAAAAAGTGCAGATAAAAAGTACTTAAATTCTCTTATACGTCCAGCTGAATACAGCTAGATCTTAGCCGGCCAAAGCTGAGGTTTTAAGCAGAAAATATTCCAAGATGTACCACTTAAATAGGCAATGACAGGATATCAATGAATGAGACTACCCCCACCTGCAGTTACTAACAGGCAATAAAATTCTAGCAAACACTAACTGAAAAAACAGAGTCAAAACTTCCAGTTCAGTTAATATTCAATGCAACACAAATAAATCAAATAAAATGCTTTATTATTTGCAAAAAGTGCAGATAAAAGGTACTTAAATTCTCTTATACGTCCAGTTGAATACAGCTAGATCTTAGCCAGCCAAAGCTGAGGTTTTAAGCAGAAAATATTCCAAGATATACCACTTAAATAGGCAGTGACAGGATATCAATGAATGAGGCTACCCCGCCTGCAGTTACTAACAGGCAATAAAATTCTAGCAAGCACTAACTGTTTTCAGAGTCAAAACTGCCAGTTCAGTTAATATTCAATGCAACACAAATAACTCAATTAAAATGCTATATTATTTGTAAAAAGTGCAGATAAAAGGTACTTAAATTCTCTTATATGTCCAGTTGAATACAGCTAGATCTTAGCCGGCGAAAGCTGAGGTTTTAAGTTCTGGTCAGGTACATACCAAAGGGGTCATTTACTCTATGATATGCTGAGTATGGTAGTATGATAACATGTCTGGGATTAGATTCCATGCCCTCAGGATTTTCTTTCTGCCTTTGGCACATGTTGGTTAAAGGTTGGATTACTATTTATATGAGTTCCCAGATCCCCGACTAGTGAACTAACTTTAAGGATGTTTTATTGAAGCTGTAGTTTCCAGGTATGGCTGACTTCCCAAAAGGTACTGTAATGCATTCCCTGACATTGAGTTTTAAACCATGGCTTTGACACCAAGTGCTTGTCTGTGATAGACCTTTTGAAAGGCTGTTCTCATCTTGGGAGCAATTCACTGCCTGCTCCCAGTTTGCAATCATCTGTGAACTTGGTCACCCAGAAGCTTTGACATTGACTTCTACATCCGAGAAGTAGATGCCAAAGAGGAGCAGGCCCAGCACAGAGTTTTGAGGGACTCCACTGGTGACCAGTCTCTTTCTGGAAGTGGACCTCACTGATCCTAAGCTCTTGGGTCCTATCCATGAGCCAGCTAGCTATCCAGTTATAAAAGGGGTGTATGCCTAGTTTCATAAGTTTGTTGATAACGACCAAGTAGGGTATTGTAACAAATGCTTTAGCCAGGTCAAGGTAGGCAATATGCACTGCTTTCCCCTTATCCATTGCCTTAATAATCTTTTCAAAGAAGTCCACCAGACTCAGTAAGCATGATTTTTCCTTTGACAAAGCCAAAATGGGATGGATCCAATGTCCGGAGATCTCATATGACCTTGTTGATAATTTCCATGATAATTTTGTCCATGGCTTTGCAAATAAGTCTAGTCTTTAGTTTCCGGGATCTGTTGAAAGTCCTTCCTTATGAAGGGGGGTGACCATTGCAGTCCTCCATTATCATTGCATAAAGCCAATTTTAAGACTGTAGTTAAATAATGACTACAAGGATCCTGTTAAGTTGTGTTTTAGATGTTCAGGAGGAACTTTGGGAAGTTATCAAGTTCCATTGAGGCTGTGCTCTTGGCTTTAGCAAATGCAGCCAGTACATGCTCCCTGGATGTAGTTGGAGGGGTTATGTTTGAGGGTATTTCCTAGGGGATGGTTGGGGGTAAGGGAGGGTACGATTGGAACCGAATTTGTCCGCTAACAGGTTTACTATATCACCATACTTGGTGAATGTGGCACCATTAACCAGCAGTTCAGCGCATTGCTGAATGCTGCCCTTGAGATTTCTGACATAGCTGAAGAAGACCTTATAGTTATCTTTCACCTGAGAGGATATCTTAAACTCAAAGTTGTTTTTTTTTTATATAGTTACCCCTCTTAGTTGCCTATTTAGTTTGATGAGAGAGTTTTTATCTTTATGGGAATTACCCTTCCTGATTTTTGCCACATTTTTTTCTTTTGTTGTATGGCCTGTTTAATTTGGGATGCCATTGGGGTGTTTTTTTTTCTGGAGCTAGTTCTGTGCTTACATCTGGTAGGTGCAGCAGCATCTATGCAGGCACTGACATAGTCGTACAGAGTTTCTCAGAGCAATTCATTGTAGGCTGCTGTGTTCTCAGGGATTGGAAGAGTATTCATTTTTGACAAACCATCACTTACTAATAGGTAGTTTGCCTTGAAATAATTTGCAACTGCTACTGGTTTAACTTGGGTTATGGAGTTGATTTTGATTTTAAAGGAGACAGCTTCATGGTTGGACCTTACCAGGGAAGATGTGGCATGGGGGGTCTACAATTATTTTTATTATAATATTATATTATTTATATTATATTATTTATATATGTTTGTGAATATGAGGTCCAATATTTTGGACCCTGTAGTGAGTGTATTCATTATTTAGTCAAGAATGTTTGTATTTACTAAGTCTAGGAATCTTTGTGCCTGTAGATCTGAGGCAGTGTAGGATTCCCAGTCTATAGATGGATAATTAAAGTCTCCCATCAGTGTAGATTAGGTGGTAAATGTCTCCAGTAGATCCAAGTATCCCTTATGAGCTTCTTGGGACATGGAGGTTGACCTATAGCTGGCTAAGATATGGTACAGGATTTTTGTCTATGGTGATCTGCACATGGTGGAACTCCAGCATGTCATCCTGTTTGACCACCCTAGAGTTGTGCTTATTATTGATGTATATCAAGATACCAATACCTTTACCCTTGTCTGTGCAACTACTGGTCTAAAAGTGTTGAAAGTACTGAAACCTTGCACTGGCAGGGTACTGTCTGCCACTTTAAACAATGTCTCAGTAACTGCACAGATATCTGTATTCTCAAGTGTGAGCAGGGCTTGGAGGAAGTGTATTTTCTTTTTTTTTTAATTTAGGCTCCTGGCATTGAGCAGTAACACCTTGAGGTTCAGTTGAGTTGATTTTGCTATGAAGGTAGGTCTTGTCAGTTTGTAATTGTTAAAAAAGGCACTGTGGAGCTGGATAAAGTTTTAGCCAGTATTTGAAAGCCTAGATAGGAGAGGTGCAGCTCATCCTTGACAAAACTTGGTCTGTTAACCATGACCTCCTCCCAAGCTGACAAATATTGGGTCACCTTAGAATGACACCAGAAAGACAACTGTTGAAATCAGTCATCTTTTGCTCATATTATGGCATCATCCTTGGTGATGGTAATATGCTGCTCAATGCTAGGCTTATACCAGCCTGAGATACATAGTCTGAGAGCTCTATAATATCTTTCTTCATATAGTCTAGGGAGGTATGTCTCAGGTCATTCACCCCTATATGGACTAGAATGGAATCAAATTGGTGTAATGACGTGACTGTATGCGTGATTTGGAGGATCTTCGCTCCAGATAATTAACTAACCCTTATCTTCTTTTTATTCAACCTGGATAGAAGGGCATCAGTATGTCTTATAATGGAGTCCCCTGATGAGGGTCTGGGAAATGTGTTTGGTTGCCTTAGGTACTTAGTGTCTGGGGCTGCACTGAGTGTGACTGTATGTGTGGTGTTAGGTGTTATTTTTTCTGAGAGTCTTTGGACTTGCTGAGGCATAGCTTTGCTAATGGGTGGTCTAGGTGATCTTTGTTATGTAGAAATATTGTTTATGAGTGCCATAGCATACATCAGTCTGTGTGTGTGTGTGTGTGTGTGTGTGTGTGTGTGTGTGTGTGTGTGTGTGTGTGTGTGTGTGTGTGTGTTCTGTGTGAGGTGGGTGTTATGTGCGTGGTCTTGGCACAATGATCTGCTCTTTTGTGCAACAGCTTAGCCACCAGTGTCATTGTGCAATTACACCTCTCATATACTGTGTCTGTTTCTTTAAGGATTAAGTGGTTGTTGGTAAACGTGAGACAAATGCTACATTGTCTACAGATGTATATATAGCTGGCTACAGAGAGTAACAAATTGTATATTCATGTTGTGCAGTCCTTTGATTGGTGGGCTAAATGGGAGTGGTGTATTGGGGTTAGAATGCTATTAAGGGTGCTTTGTTAGGACAGATTATGCTAAACAGTACTAAATTCAACTAACTTTAATGTTTACACAATATTGACTTCCACTATATCTGTAGATATTGTCACTTGATAACCAACTAGTTGCTGTAAGCAAATTTTGCTTTCTAGATGTTCACTACTGTTCAGGGGACTGCTAACCACTGCTGCACAATGAGCACCTGTGTGCCGTAGCACAGAACCCCCCCTCCCCCAGAAAGCTTAACTAATGAGCCCTCTGGCCGATAGAACAACTATACTATGAGCCCTTTTGCTTTTTAACAAAGCTACACAAACCAATTAAACAGCTGTCTGGAAATCCCTTGCCGAAGGTGGTTTCAGGACAGGCCTACAGCAGTAACAGTGAGTGGAAGAGCATATTTTTACAAAAATACAGTGAAATGGACAAATAATAGCACAAAACAGTAGCAATCACTCAAAATAACTTAAGCAAGTGTGATTTAACAATCAGAAGTATTTAGCTTTGCCTGGATGACAGTGGATATAAGTAAAACACTTCTGGAACAGAGGCTAAGATACCAAGTGTTGCTGAGCTCCAGGAAAATGAACAGGAGATATGTAGTAAAGGAGATTTAATCAAGAGCAATATTGGTTTGCTAGCCTAGCACTCAGTATCACGGATGTATGGAAAACAATGAGTGAGAAGAGCACTTAAATAGCTTATACAACAGACAATAGCAATGAAAGAGGAGAGGGAATAACTTTTGAAAATCAGATAACCATAAGGGGTAAAGGAGACCAGAGACACGGAGTTATACAACCCAACAGGAAAAGGGTCAGAAGGTTGAGAAAAGATTCAGGAAAGAATCAGGCTAGATAGAGAGTGATCTATTCAAATAAAGCAAATATTAGAACTTTTTCAGAAATTTTAGCTTAAGGTCTCAGTGGGGTGTGGGGCATATACAAAGAATAGGGGAACATAAAGGCACTGGAACGCATCATGTAAAGTTGTCTATCTCGCCTTCCTTCTTGCTATTTGGGATCAGAGCCAATCCTTGGCTCTGACTCGACCATCTTCAATAGCTCGAGAGCTGTTTACTGGTTGAGGCTACCCCTTATCCCATGATACCTAGCGATAGCTACCCAGATCTCGTTTGCCGCTTCAGCTGCGAGGTGTGTCGTTTTCTGGCTCAGGCTTGTATTTTCAAATTTTTTGTGTAGAAATATATTCTTATACTCCATAAAACTATTAGATAATTTACCTTTCTTAGTTTTATTCACTAGTGTGTGTTGTTGAGTACTTTGTTCTTTCGTAGTCCCTTTCTAGTTAGAACTCGTTTAAGTTAGAAAGTTCTCCCCTCCCCCACTCCCTTCCCAAGGACAGCCGTTTAACTTAGAGGCTCTCCTTTCCTTCTGTTTTTGCTATCGTTAAAAAAAAAAAAAGGGGGGGGGGAGATTGTTTTATATATATATATATATATATATATATATATATATATATATCTACTTTGACTAGAATAGAATTTTTTTCTATCTGTGTTTCTCTTCTGGTACTTGTTTTTTTGTGGTTGAGTTATGTCTAAAGAAGCTAAAGTATCTAGATTTAAAAAGTGTGACTCGTGCTGTCAGAAAATGTCTCTAACAGACGGGCACACTAGTTGCGTTTATTGTTTGGGCACTGTTCACCTGCAGGTATCTTGTTCTATCTTCCATGCCTTTAGTCCAAGAGTCCTGCAGGAATGAAAGAACAAATTGATCCTTAGGGGTCTGTTAAACCCTCAGGATTCACCGGCAAAGAGTTCACAGCCAGTGAAATCCCCAAAATCCTCTAAACCGTCGGCTCCACCTTCGGAGATGACTCCGGTACAGGATTTACTGAGTATGTCGGTTCCGGCTGGCACCGACAAGACAACCCCTCCGTCGGCTCCATCAGATGTTTTGGAGCCATCTTGGAGCCATAAAAGGCTGAGGTCCCCTTCGCTAGAGTCAGTTCATTTGCTCCTGCGTCTCCATTATTGCAAAGTGAACGTAGCCACCGTTCTTCACACTCCTCTCGATCCTCTAGGCTGTCGGATCTTGATGTGGAGAGAGTAGTAAGTAGGTTGTTAAAATCACAGGCACTAGCTAAATTACTTTCTAGCCCTCCTCAACAGGTATCGGCTCCATCCACCTCCTTTTCTGTTCCTCCTCCGACTCCATTGAGCTCGGAGCCAGAGTTTGTTGGGGTTTGAGTAGTGGAACCATCGGCTCCGATAACCATATCTCCTTTGGTTCTGACGTCGGCTCTGATTCCCTTGATAGTACCTTCGATCAGGGAATCTGGACACCAGGACTCCCTCATCGGCTCCGAGGGGGTGAGTGGCATCGGACCCTTGTCCGATCCCATTCTCCCTCTCGGAGCATCTGTGCAGGTGAGCTCGGCTCCAACACCGGCCTCAGAGCCACCCCCCTCGGTGCAGAGAAAGATTCCTATTTCTTCGGAACTGGAGCTTTCTCTGCCTCGAGGCAGGGATGCCTTTGCGGTCATGCGGAGTGTGCTGTCCCCCGAGTCAGCTCTACTACCAGCCCCACCGGCTCCGTCCCCCGTAGTGTCTGTGCCAACCTCTGCTCCTCCTCCAGACCCCAAGCATAGGGAACCGATGCTCCAGGACACCCCATTGGGTGTTTCCTCTTCTTCTGAGGCCTCCCCTGATCACTCAGAGGAGCCCCCTCAGAAGAAGAAGTGCAAGAGGAAGCACATTGACTCCCTTGAGTCTGTCACTTCTGATACAGACTTAGATGTGTTGGAAGGGTCCCTGAGATCCACCTCTGAAGATGTTTCCTTCTCGGATATCCTGGAAATGCTTAGACAGAGGGGGAACTGGAATCCCCTAGCCCCTAATGAGGATGAGTCTGCATTCCTGGATGCTTTTGGTTCCTGAACTTTCACCTCCTGGGTTTCTCCGCCTTTCGACCCACTTATGTCTGTAGTGGCTCAAAAGGCTTGGTCAGCTCCAGACACAGTGAAACCAACTCCGAAGAGACCTTGTAAATTTATTACAGCTCCCCAGGATAAGCAATTCTTTTCTAAAGGTGTGCCCATTGATGCCATGGTGGTAGCAGCAGCCACCAAAAAAGAGTTAGCAGAGACCTCTTCATCTGTTCATCCCCCTAACAAGGAGTCTAGGATGATGGACAGGTACAGAAAGTGAATGTTTGCTTCAGTGACCTTCTCCATGAGGTCACTGAACTATGTCATTTTACTCGCTTTCAAAGGGATCTCCTTAAAGAGCTTGGAGATACCCTTCAAGATCCTACAGCTGAGGGAGTACAAGCCAGAATAGCTTCCCAGCTAGCGATGCTTAATTCTGTAGTTAACTCCTCCATGAGGCTCATTTCCTAGAACCGCGGGCACTGGTGTGGCCCTTAGGAGGCATGCGTGGATGCAGCTGTGTCACTTTGCGGAACACTTTCGAGCGTCCTTCACCAATACCCCCTTTGATGGTTCCTTTCTCTTTGGGCCACAGGTGAAAGACACATTGACTAGGTGTGAGCAAGAAGGCAAGACTCTCTCTGCTGTGTGAGTCCATTTTTCCACTCCCTCTAGACCTTACCCCAAGGGTCAGAAGAGTGGGAAGATGTGGTTCTGTAAATCTCAGGGAGCCTTACCTGACACACGTAGTGATTTTTCCTCCAGAGGCAGGGGGGAAACAATAATAATAGACGCCGCCCTCATGGCAGAGGGGGTCCGCAGAACCAGGGCAGCAGAGAATCTTTCTCTGATGAGCCCTTCCAGCATCCCTGAAGGGTTGCCCGGCTGCTCACCTCTGGAGGCAGTCGGGGAAAGACTTTCACTGTACCCAAAAGCCTGGCAAAATTTAACAAGAGACAGATAGGTACGGTCCATTATATCCGGAGGTTACAAAATTCCCTTCCATCAAATCTCCCTTACAGTCAAAGAAGACCCTTCCAGATGTTCCACCCAGTCTGAAGGAGCAAGCAGTAATAGAAGTTACAAAACTGCTAGAAAAAAGAGCCATTCAGGAAGTCCCCGCAGACCAGCACGGATCCGGAACTTACTCAAGATTCTTTTTGATACCAAAAAAGACAGGGGACTGGAGACTGATTATGAATCTCAGCATACTAAACAAATCTGTACAAAGAACAAAGTTTCGGATGGTCATGCTACAGTCCATTTTACCCTTCCTGGGTCAGGACAACTGGATGTGCTCGATAGATCTTCAGGACGCGTACTACCATATCAAGATGGACAGACGCTCCAGGAGATTTCTTCACTTTCGGGTGGGGGCCAGTCATTACCAGTTCAGAGCTCTGCCCTTTGGTCTCACCACAGCCCCCAGGGTGTTCACCAAATGTATGGCAGTGGTCATGGCTCACCTGAGACGTCAAGGATTCCAGGTGTTTCCATATCTAGACGACTGGCTCCTCACTGCTACCACCAGGCATCATCTCCTACAAGCGCGGGATTATACAATCACATCTTGCACCCAGCTATGTATTACAATAAATTTTGAAAAATCTGCCTTGTTGCCCTGTCACTCTATCACTTACATAGAAGCAGACTTAAACACAAGGGATATGTTCACAAGGTTGTCACTGAAAGAGTGTCCACAATTCGTCAACAAGTGCAAATCCTAATGCAGAGCAAAAGGATCCAAGTAAGGTATGTCCTTCAAAATCTGGGCTCCATGGCAGCTGCCATTCTTCTACTTCCATTAGCATGTTTTCACATGAGAATTCTTCAGTGGCTTCTTTTCATGCAGTGGTCTTTCCAAGAGCTACCCATGTCTCACATGATCCTGATCACGGAGGCATGCAAAAGACACCTTTCTTGGTGGATGGTCTCCCCACTAGTTACTCAGGGCAGACCTTTCATACAACCCCCTCCGGTAGCCACAGTGACTACAGACGCCTCCCTAATAGGGTGGGTGGGGGGCATTATCTGGGCAGGACAGTCCAAGGCACTTGACAACCTCACGAGTACCATCTGCACATAAATGTCCTAGAAATGAGAGCCGTGCTCCTAGCGTTGCAAGCTCTTCAAGACTCTCTTCCTTCCGGGACCATTGCAATTCAAGCAGACATGTCAGTGGTGTGGTACATCAACAAGCAGGGCGGAACCAGATCCTACCCCCTGTATCGAGAAGCACTCAGACTTTGGCAGTGGGCGATTTCCTCCCAACGTTTTCTGATTGCGACGCACATCCCTGGGAGATCCAAAGTCATAGCGGACAGGCTCAGCAGAGCTATCCTAATGCCTCACGAGTGGTCTCTGAATCAGGAAGTTGCGGATCTTATCTTCCGCAAATGGGGACAGCCTTGCTGCAATCTCTTTGCCACCCTCTTCAACAGCAAATGCAGCAATTACTTCTCCCTTCTTCTGCTTCCAGGTCACATACCCAGAGATGCTCTAGTCCACGATTGGCCTCAGGGACTTCTTTATGCCTTTCCCATTTTCCCTGATACTGAAGCTCATACAGAAAGCAAAATCATTGGGTTGCAAAATGATCCTCATTGCCCCCTACTGGCCTCGACAGATATGGTTCCTGTTCCTGCACCATTACCTTCTCGATCAGCTCTGGACTCTGGACCTGATTCCAGATCTCCTGATTCATCAATCAGGTGGGTTGCATCAATCCCTCCAAACTCTCCAGCTCACAGCTTGGTTGCTCCACTTCCAACCTTAGCCAGGCTTCCCAGCATTTCCCCAGCAGTCCATGAGATTATCGTATCCTCTCATAAGTCTACAACGAGAAAAACTTATGCTAGCAAATGGAAACGTTTTTCTTGTTGTGCAGAGTCTAGGAATGTGGATCCCTTCTCAGTCCCAGTCCACGAAATTCTGGAATTCCTAGCACAACTGTTTCACTCCGGGGCTGCTTCCACTACGATTAGGGTACAATTAGCGGCCATTTCTAATTTTCATATTGGTTTGTCAAATTCTAACATTATGTCTCATAAGCTCTGTAAAGCTTTTTTGAGAGGATCATCTCTTCTTAGACCTCCAGTGAGAGATCCCCCTCTTCCTTGGGACCTTAATGTAGTCCTAACTTCCTTAATTCTGCCTCCTTTTGAACCAGCAGCATCCTGCTCCATCACGTTTCTATCTTGGAACACACTCTTTCTGGTAACTAGCACTTCAGCTAGGCGTGTCTCAGAACTTCAAGCACTATGTGTTTGTCCTCCCTACCTGGTGTTTCACAAGGACAGATTTGCTCTGAGGGCTAATCCTTCATTTCTTCCTAAAGTCTGCTCAGAAAATAATTTAAACCAATCTATAGATCTCCCTGTGTTCTTCCCCAGTCATAGCAACAAGGCAGAGTACAGGCTTCACCAATTGGATGTTCACAGACAATTGCATTTTTACCTACATAGAACTAAAGAAATAAGAAAGTCAGACCAATTATTCCTTTCTTATGCCTTAAACAAACAAGGTCTCCCAGTTTCCAAGGTGACCTTATCCAGATAGTTGTCTCACACTATTACATTTATTTACCAGTTACGGAATAAAGAGTCACCAACTAAACCGAAAGGTCATTCTACTAGGGCATTAGCCACCTCCGTAGCTTTTCAGTCTAGGTTGCCCATGGATTCCATCTCTTCAGCTGCCACGTGGGCAAACCCTCATACCTTTATTTCTCATTACAAGGTAGATATGGTCTCCCGGAGAAGAGCTGACTTTGGTTCCACTGTTCTGAAGAGTCTGTTCCACTGAGCCACCCAGGGTATTAGGTGCTAGGGATGTTGTCCCAAACAGCAAGAATGAAGGTGAGATAGACAACTTAACATTAAGAAGTTATGTACCTACCATAACGTTCCATGTTAGTTGTCTTCATCTCGTCTTCTTTCTTGCGTCCCTCCCTCCGTCCCCCGTCCTAGTGGATCGAGAGGAGTCCTTTTTTTCACTGGCTGAGTATTCTTTTATTGTTATTCTTCTGGCTAGGTCTTCCTAACCTATTCTAGATATTAGAATGCAAGGAACAATCAGTTTATTGATAACTGGTTTCTCTCATATTATGTCTTGATTAGCTATTTCAAACGAGATCTAGGTAGCTATCGCTAGGCATCATGGGATAAGGGGTAGCCTCGAGCCAGTAAACAGCTCTCGAGGTATTGAAGATGGCCGAGTCAGCTCCGATCCCAAACAGCAAGAAAGAAGGCGAGATGAAGACAACTAACATGGAACGTTATGGTAGGTACATAACTTCTTATTCTCTGAGCTAAAGGTCAACGACCCAAGGTAAATTCGAATTTCAGAAACTTTAGCTTATGTCTCTTTGGGGGATGGGGCAGACACAAAGAACAGACAGGGAACAGAAGACATTAGAATGCAAATTTAAGCAGGTAAATGATAAGCAGAATATAAAACTGTAGGAGAAAAACTGGCTTATCAGCAATGTAAAAGCACTAAAGCACAAATCCTGGAGCAGAAAAAAACAATTCTGTCACTACAGTTTAAGGTACCACACTATGTAGAAATTTCCAGTGACACTGTTTATGGAAAAATGTTGTGATAAATGACTAAATAAGGCTAACATTTGGTGTTCGTTTACAGTTCTGCCACAAATCTTAATGAAACTACAATAATAAGGCTCTGCAGGTTTTAAAATACAAACAGTTAGCTTTTACAAGTAATTCTACTTGTGGAGAAAGAAGTACATTATAATATAGAAACACAATCTTCCCAGAAATGCAAATTAAGCTACAAGATCAAGGTCTCGGAACAAACTCAAAAATGTAAACATTTATTTTCTTATTTTATTTATTTATTTATTTATTTACATTTGTTGACTGGGTTAGTCTGACTGGGCTGAGTGGCCTGTTTTCAGCTGAGACCCGGGGAGGAAAGCTCCACAATAGAATACAATTATTAGGCAGAGTAAATTAGACAATAAGCAAACTCATTATTATACAGTATATACATACAATGTGAGGATAGTTTTACACAAGTATTTGGCATGAAGGTTGTGGCAAGAGTAGACATAATTCCAATGCCACAAATACATTATAGATAATCAGCAATGTGATAGAAAAAAAGCTTTTGTTATAATTATGTCACATATTTATTCTGCTGGTAGAGAAACAAATAAGAGAAATTGAGAAGGGAGGGTGATGGATAATGGAGAAATAAGGCTAAGAAAAGAATTATAAGATTAGATAGTAGCTCAAGGAAAGGAGGATCTGTGAGATTATACTAGATGAGGGTGTAGGTGATAGGAAGGAGGTGATAGTCTAAGAGGCATGGGGGAGTAGTTTAGGGAGGACTAAAGCAGTGGCTAGACCATTTAGTTTTTAAGTATTCATTGGTAGCTGATTTGAATTGTTTAGGGTATTTGAGGAGTCTAATTTCTAAGGGCAGTTTGTTCCATTATTTGGCAGGGTTGTAACTGTAGAGATTGCGACCAGTTTTGGACTTGAGTTTATAAATTTGTAGCAGGCTTTGGTCCGAGCTGCATAGAAACCTAGTTGGGGAATATTTTGAGATAATAGAAGTTAGGCTAGAACAGAAAGATTGCTAGTATAGAATTGAGTGGAGGATTTGTAGTTGAGAAGAGGAGGAGCTGGTGGGGTAATTCCAGCCAGTGTAAGTGTCTTAGAGAAAGACAGACATATAACTTGTTTGGGTAAAACCTGGGGAAGAAAAGCAAAAAAATAAAAAGAAGTGTCAACATACTGGTCACTGCAAGTGCAACTGTAATGTTTAGGCAGAACTGAAATAAAAGTTTTTTTTTTCTCTTTTCTTTTAGAAGAAAAGGCTTTTCACACCTTTCCAAGTCTTGCATAAAAGACCCTGGGTGGATATAGCTCTGTACTGGCTATAGCAGGCTAGCTGGAGGGAGATCCAGTCAAACTAAGCCAGTATTGGAACTCTTTCAGAAACTTTAGCTTAATGTCTTATTGGGGGTGTGGATGGAGCAGACACAATGAACAGGGGAATAGAAAGGCACTGGAATGCAGCTTCTCTGAGGTACAGGTCATGACCCCCTACTACTATATCTGTTTTTGTTCTGTTTTCTTAAGTGTTTGTACTGTGAGGGTGGTGTAAAATGGAATAGATTACTGGTATTTAAATTGCAGAGCAAGGAATGAGAGAAAATGTTTATGTTAACATAGGATAAACTGAGTAAAAGTGGACAGATACAGGGAGGCAGCTGTAAAGGGTTATCTGCAACATATGGATGCATTAAACCTGTGTTTATCTTTCAGCTAATTGTATGTATGTGTGTATATGTATATATATATATATATATATATATATATATATATATATTTTTTTTTTTTCCCCCTTGGGATGTGTTTTTGTTGCCTGCTTATTATGTGTAAAAAAAACATCATGTAAGAACGCTTTAAGTAGATCTCCAAAGACCCTTATTTTGTAATTGTCAGCAAATTACAAATCAGTGGTAAGTTAAAAATGGGCCTAAACTAAATGCAAAACAGAGTAGCATCCTCACATTTGGTAAACCAGTCTTGACAGCAGCTTACAGTATAGCTCTAGACTGATGTGGTCATTAGAGAGCTTGGCACCCACATAGATAATTCCTTTTCCTTTGATCATCAAATAACAACAGTAATCAGGAAATCCTTCTATGTATCCATTTAATAACTAAAGCTATCTCATCCAGGTCAGAAGAAGTTGCCATTTCAGCTTGCTCATCTGGAAGTAGGGAGGCAGCCTAGTCATGCTCCATGCTGAAAATGGTGTACTGTTTGGTCCTGGAGTTAAGGATATGTGGAAGCCTGCATTTCCTCCTAAAGGCAGCCATTGCAGAGCTTGCAAGGCTGCCACTGGGTGCTGGTGGCTAGGTCACTCTCTTTGACAGCTGTGTGATGCTGCACCAGTGTCATTGATCACTTTACCAGTTGGTAAGGTTGGGCAAGGGGGAGGCTAAGACAGATTTGGTAAATACGTCCAACGAGGAGAGGAGCTGATGGTCAGTTAGCTGTGGGGAGATTAAAAAGACATTATCATTCATCTGAAATCTTAACTGATCATATCAGTTTATGGATTTAACATTTATTATGTGGGTAAGGTGGGCTGGTCCAAAGATGTTTTCAGCCATGACCCAGACCAAACAGGCAAATAGTAATACATCAGTCAGAACATATAGAAGTAGTAATACAATAGATTAATTCAACTACATAAAATGGAACATATAGATGGACTGAGAGTTCATAACATACAGAGTAGGTAAAATCAAATTAATAACATTTTTTACAAGTAGATGTGAACTTGTTTATAGGTGTGAACTAGGCTAATGGCACTGGAGCCTTTACAAGCCTAGCCCACAGGATTACCCTGGCATTGTGCCGCCCGACCTTAGTTCCCAGTGCCTCTGTTGAGTAGAGCCACTGGTGTGATCCCCATGGTGAATTTTCTATTTCCCATCCACTCATCAAGATTTCTCTTGAAGAGGGCCATGAGGGCACTCCGCTTGACATGTATGGGAAATCTATTCCATGGCATGGGCAGTCTCTGGGTTATGAACCTGTGCCTCCAGCATGTTCTGATAATTGTGGTAATGAAGTTGAAATCTCTGGAACATGAAGTGTGGAGGGATTGGGATTTCTTTAGATGTAGCATTTCTAACAGAACTGGGACAGACATGGCTTTGTAAGTCAAGCAGAGATCGCCTCTAAGTAGGCGATATGAGACCGAGAATAGTTGGAATTTTTTGTCTGTCCATATAGGACAAGCGTTTAAGGCCTTTGATCCTCTTTGTGAGGTATTTTTGCAGCCTCTCCAGTTGTTGCAGGTGTCTAGTGAGGTACATGCCAAATGGGGCATTGTATTCAATGATTGGCCTAATGAGGGAAGAGTAGATGGAGACAATGACGTCTTTCTTTCTGGATGCAAAACCCTTAGTAATGAGATGTGCCACATAGAAAGACTTTCTGACCACAGTGGCAATCTGGTGGTCAAAAGAGAGGTTGCTGTCAACCTGTCTTCCCAGATCTCTTATAATGCCTTCTGTGTTCAGTGGACTACCATCGATGTGGTAATTCACGGGAACCAGGGTTTTCCCAAAGGGGATGATGACACATTTTCTGGCATTGAGCTTAAGGCCATGGTTCTGACACCAGTCGTTGGTCTCAGTGAGGCCTTTCTGTAGGATGTCAACATCACTTGGGGAGTTAATTATGGCACCCAGCTTGCAATTGCCTGCAAACGTTGTCAGCCAGAGCACCTTCGTGTTGGCCTGGACTTCAGAGAAGTATATACCAAACAGGAGAGGACCCAGGACTGAGCCCTGTGGAACTCAACTCATGACTGGTCAGCAGTCTGACTTGGAGTCAGCTACTTTCACACTGTGGGTTCTATCTTTGAGCCAGTTTGCAACCCACCTAGTGATATAGGGGTTGATGCCTAGCTTGGTGAGTTTTTCTATGATTTCTGAGTGAGGAATGGTATCAAAGGCCTTGGCCAAATTACCTTTATCCACAGCTCTGGTGACTGACTCAAAGAAGTCGACCAGGTTGAGAAGGTATGATCTACCCTTCACAAAACCAAACTGTGTGGGATCCAGAATTTGGAGATTCCCTATATCCTTGTTTATTAGGTCCATGATGATGTGTTCTATAGCTTTGCATATCAGATTCGTCAGGCTAATGGGACGATAGTTCCCAGGGTCTATAGTCACTCCTCCTTTGTGGAGCGGGATGACTGTAGCAGTGCGCAATTCAGTAGGGACAAAACCTGAGGTGAGGCTGTGATTGAACAGGGCCCACAGGTGAAGTGCTCGTTCCCTCTGTAGTTCATGTAGAACACAGCCAGGGATATTGGCAGGTCCCATAGAAGCTGTATTCTTGGCCTTGGACAGTGTTGTTTTAACCTGTGCAGCAGTAATACTGGGTGCCTGGCAATCTACTGGTATTTTGATTGTTCCTTTGATGGGGGAGAGAGGGGTAAAGTAAGAGACGTATTAACTTTCATGGCCTTTTACAACAGGAAAACAAAAGGTATATTGCAGTGTTTCCGAAACTGGGATCCATACGATAAATTCAAGGGGTCCGCAAGCTCACTTACAACCACCTGGATTTCAGGCATCATCCACGACCCAACCCTGTAAATCGAGAAAGAAAAGTTACGCCGCTCATCCATAATTTATTAAAAGAAAAACTTCCCTGTTTGCGGCTAAGCAGCATAATTTTCCACTTTTGTGGCTAAGCAGCTGCTTGCCGTTAGTTTTTAGAGGAGAAGAAGGATCAACTTCCATGTTTGCAGCCGATGCTGAACAGCTGCTCACTTGCCCTGTGTTTTCTGCCAGCAGTTAGAACTTGGAGGGAAATTTAAACAACTGTTCTGTTCCCTCCAAGTAAGACAGGTCCTATATTTATGTTGGTCACTGCATGTGTAGGGATACAGGTATGCTTTCTCTCCATTTTAT